>NW_028161252.1:0-27619 GCF_964263955.1 Coregonus lavaretus
AAGGAATTGTCCGTAGAGCGCCGAGACAGGATTGTGTCGAGGCACAGATCTGGGGAAGGGTACCAAAACATTTTCTGCAGCACTGAAGGTCCCCAAGAACACAGTGGCCTCCATCATTCTTAAGTGGAAGAAGTTTGGAACCACCAAGACTCTTCCTAGAGCTGGCTGCCCGGCCAAACTGAGCAATCGGGGGAGAAGGGCTTTGGTCAGAGAGGTGACCAAGAACCTGATGGTCACTCTGACAGAGCTCTAGAGTTCCTCTGTGGAGATGGGAGAATCTTCCAGAAGGACAACCATCTCTGCAGCACTCCACCAATCAGGCCTTTATGGTAGAGTGACCAGACCGAAGCCACTCCTCAATAAAAGGCACATGACAGCCCGCTTGGCGTTTGCCAAAAGGCACCTAAAGGACTCAGACCATGAGAAACAAGATTCTCTGGTCTGATGAAACCAAGATTGAGCTCTTTGGCCTGAATGCCAAGCGTCACGTCTGGAGGAAACCTGGCACCATCCCTACGGTGAAGCATGGTGGTGGCAGCATTATGTGTGGGGATGTTTTTCAGAGGCAGGGGACTGGGAGACTAGTCAGGATCGAGAGAATGATGAACGGAGCAAGAGTACAGAGAGATTCTTGATGAAAACCTGCTCCAGAGCGCTCAGAACCTCAGACTGGGGTGAAAGTTCACCTTCCAACAGGACAACGACCCTAAGCAGAAAGCCCAAGACAACGCAGGAGTGGCTTCGGGACAAGTCTCTGAATGTCCTTGAGTGGCCAAGCCAGAGCACGGACTTGAACCCGATCTAGCATCTCTGGAGAGACCTGAAAATAGCTGTACAGCGACGCTCCCCATCCACCCTGACAGAGCTTGAGTGGATCTGCAGAGAAGAATGGGAGAAACTCCCCAAATACAGATGTGCCAAGCTTGTAGCATCATACTCAAGAAGACTCGAGGCTGTAATCGCTGCCAAAGGTGCTTCAACAAAGTACTGAGTAAAGGGTTTGAAAACATATGTAAATGTGATATTTCCGTTTTTTATTTTTAATACATCTGCAATAATAAAAAATAAAAAATCTGTATTTCCTTTGTCATTATGAGGTATTGTGTGTAAATTGATGAGGAAAAAAACTATTCAATCCATTTTTTTTAAATGAAAAAAAGTATGAAAAAGTTGAGGGGTCTGAACACTTTTCGAATGCACTGTATGTATCAAGCGTCCCAGAGCAGGAGTGCTGATCTAGGACCAGTGTAATCTCAGTCATATAATCTTACTCATTATGATCTAAAAGGCCAAACTGATCCTAGATCAACACTCCTACTCTGAGAGTCTTTCTGAATCCATGTAATGTTATTTATTATATCCAAAGACAGTACTTATCCTAAATCAGTACACCTACTCTAAGACGCTTGATACTTACGGTCCCTGGTATTTTCTATTCACATAGTCCTTTCATAATGGTTCCAGAAACTAAACCAGCTCAGGACAGTTTGGCTTGACTCTGCTTTTATGGGGTTCAGTAGTTTGATTTCGGAAAAACCTAGAAACTTAGCTTCCCTAAGTTCCCTTAGGTTCCCTACGTTTCTGGAACCCTAACTAACTTCTCCCTCTCTTTCTCTCCTCCTCCCTCTCTCTCACGTCTCTCCTCTCTCCCGCCCACTCTCTTTCTTTCTTGCTTTCTCCCCTTCCTCTCTCTCTCTCTCCTCTCTCTCTTTCTCTCCTCCTTCCCTCTCTCTCTTCCCTCTCCTCTCTCTCCATTCTCTCTCTCCTCCATCCTCCCCCCTCTCCTCTCTCTCCTCACCTCCCTCTCTCCTCCACTTCTCTCTCTCCCTCCTCCCTCTCTCCATCCCTCTCTCTCTACCCTCCCTCTCCTCTCTCTCTTTCCCTCTCTCCTCTCCCTCCTCCTTCCCTATCTCACTTCGCTTCCTTCCTCTCTCTCTCTCTCTCTCTCTCTCTCTCTCTCTCTCTCTCTCTCTCTCTCTCTCTCATCACTCTCTCTCTCTCTCACTCTCTCTCTCTCTCTCTCTCCTCTCTCTCTCTCTCTCTCTCTCTCTCTCTCTCTCTCTCTCTCTCTCTCTCTCTCTCTCTCTCTCTCTCTCTCTCTCTCTCTCCAGATCTACCTCCTAGCCCCTAAGTCTTCCCTGGGTGTGTTTGTGAGAAACCCTTCATCAAGTTTATCTGTCACACAGCCTCCTATCTGAACTTCCTCTTCCTCCTCCTCCTCGCCTCCCAACACATCGCCAGGACCAACCTACACATGCAGGTAACCCAAGACAAAACAAACAACAGACATTTATTTAAATGAAATGAAATTTATTTGAATCTACACTACCGTTCAATAGTTTGGGTCTCTTAGAAATGTCCTTGTTTTCGAAAGAAACGCAATATTTTTGTCCATTAAAATAACATCAAATGATCAGAAATACAGTGTAGACATTGTTAATATTGTAAATGGCTATTGTAGCTATCTACAATATAGATAGCTATTGTAAGCTATCTATAGAATATCTACATAGGCGTACAGAGGCCCATTATCAGCAACCATCAGTCCTGTGTTCCAATGGCATGTTGTGTTTGCTAATTAAAAGGCTAATTGATCATTAGAAAACCCCTTTTGCAATTATGTTAACACAGCTGAAAACTGTTGTGCTGATTAAAGAAGCAATAAAACTGGCCTTCTTGAGACTAGTTGAGGATCTGGAGCATCAACAATTGTGGGTTTGATTACAGGCTCAAATGGCCAGAAACAAATAACTTTCTTCTATTCTTGTTCTGAGAAATGAAGGCTATTCCATACGAGAAATTGCCAAGAAACTGAAGATCTCGTACAACACTGTGTACTACTCCCTTCACAGAACAGCACAAACTGGCTCTAATCAGAATAGAAAGAGGAGGTGGGAGGCCCCGGTGCACAACAGAGCAAGAGGACAAATACATTAGAGTGTCTAGTTTGAGAAACAGACACCTCACAGGTCCTCAACTGGCAGCTTCATTCAATAGTACCCGCTGTCACACCCTGACCTCTGGGGACTCTTATTTGTTGAGTCAGGGTGTGATTTTCTATGTTGTGTAGTTCTATGTTTTCTATCTAGTATGTCTAGATCTATGTTTGGCCGGGTGTGTTTCCCAATCAGAGGCAGCTGTCACTCGTTGTCTCTGATTGGGGACCATACTTAGGCAGCCTATTGGCACTAGTGGGTTGTGGGCTCTTGTTCCGTGTGAGGTTTGTTGTGTGTACCGTTAGGACGTCACGTATCGTTGGTTTATTGTTTTGTCGTTGTGTTTATTCGTTAAATAAACATGTATGCTTATCACGCTGCGCCTTGGTCTGACCCCGTCTATGAACGAACGTGACAACCAGCAAAACACCAGTCTCAACGTCAACAGTGAAGAGGCGACTCCGGGATGCTGACCTTCTAGGCAGAGTTGCAAAGAAAAAAGAGCCATATCTCAGACTGCCCATCTTAATCTTTTATTTTTATTGTCCAGTCTGAGATATGGCTTTTATTTTTTTGCAACTCTGCCTAGAAGGTCAGCATCCCGGAGTCGGCAAGTTTTATTGCTTCTTTAATCATCACAACATCAACAGTTTTCAGCTGTGCTAACATAATTGCAAAGGGTTTTCTAATGATCAATTAGCCTTTTAAAAGGATAAACTTGGATTAGTAAACACAACGTGCCATTGGAACACAGGACTGATGGTGGCTGATAATGGGCCTCTGTACGCCTACGTAGATATTCCATTAAAAATCAGCCGTTTCCAGCCACAATAGCCATTTACAACATTAACAATGTCTACACTATATTACTGATCAATTTGATGTTATTTTAATGGACAAAAAAATTGCTTTTCTTTCGAAAACAAGGACATTTCTAAGTGACCCCAAACTTTTGAACAGTAGTGTATTTTAAATATATGTAAGAGATTGATGGATTTCATCTGTAACCTAAGGACCAGTGTTTCCGTGATACTTTGTATGGTTGTTGCTGTCCAGGAAGATGATTTTCATGTTTTTAACCATTCATGACTAGCTAATACATTGATCCAATTTGATGTCATTTAATGCAGGGTCCTCCGCCCTACTGTTGTTGAATGGATGATACTACCATGGGTACTGGGTGAGTAGAGAAATAGTGTGTCTGTGGGGGGTGGGGGGGGGGAGGGGGATATTACCATGGGTGAGTGTGAGAGGGGAAGGGGGAGTGTGGGTATCTAATTCTGCTGTGAGATTGTGACGTGCGTGTGTGTTTATTAATCTGTAAACATTTTGAAAAACATAATCCTGCTTTGACATTATGGGGTATTGTGTGTAGGCAAAAAAAATGCATCCTGTGCATTAACACAAAATATTCCAAAAACATGCACTCCTGTTTGCAACAAGGCACTAAAGTAATACTGGGAAAAAAATGTGGCAAAGCAATTAACTTTTTGTCCTGAATAAAAAGTGTTATGTTTTGGGCAAATCCAATACAACACATTACGGAGTACCGCTCTCCATTATTTTCAAGCATAGTGGTGGCTGCATCATGTTATGGGAATGCTTGTAATCGTTAAGGACTGGGTCGTTTTTCAGGATAAAAAATAAATGGAATGGAGCTAATCACAGGCAAAATCCTAAAGCTAAACCTGGTTCAGTCTGCTTTCTACCAGACACTGGGAGATAAATTCACCTTTCAGCAGGACAAGGCAAATCTACACTGGAGTTGCTTACCAGAAGACTTTGAATGTTCCTGAGTGGCCGAGTTACAATTTTGACTTAAATTTACTTGAAAATCTATAGCAACACCTGAAAAGGGGTGTCCAGCAATTATCAATAACCAATTTGACAGAGCTTGGATAATTTAGAAAGAGTAATGGGCGTGGTAAGCTCTTAGAGACTACCCAGAAAGACTCAGAGCTGTAATCACTGCCGAAGTTTTGACTCAGGGGTGTAAATGCGTATGTAAATTAATATTTATGTATTTCCTTTTTCAATAAATTCGCTAAATGTTCAAAAAATACATGTTTTCCACCTGTCTCTCTCTCTCCCCCCCTCTCTGTCTCTGACTCTCTCTCTCTCCCCCCTCTCTGTCTCTCTCTCTCTCTCTCTCTCTCTCCCCCTCTCTCCCTCTCCCTCTCTCTCTGACTCTCTCCCCCCCCTCTCTCTATCCCTCTATCTCTCTCTCTCCCCCCCCCTCTCCCCCTCTCTCTCTCTCCCTCTCCCCCCCCCTCTCCCCCTCTCTCTCTCTCACTCTCTCTCCCCCTCTCTCGCTCTCTCTCCCCCCTCTCTCTCTCTCTCTCTATCTTTCTCTCCCCCTCTCTCTCTCTCTCTCTCTCTCTCTCACTCTCCCTCCCCTCTCTCTCCCCCTGTCCCCCCCCCCCCTCTCTCTCTCTCTAGGTTTCATCTGGGCTGAGATTAAGGAGATGTGGGATGGAGGGGTTTACTGAATATATTCATGACTGGTGGAACCTCATGGATTTTGCTATGAACTCCTCTACCTGGCTACTATATCACTGAAGATAGTAGCTTACGTTAAGGTAAGACACACACACACACACACGCACACACCCCTCACACACACATACACACACACACACACACAGGTAGAAACACACATACACTGTACGCACCAGTGGAGGCTGCAGAGGGGAGGACGGCTCCTAATAATGTCTGGAATGGAGTGTAATGGCTGGAATGGAGTGAATTGAATGGTATCAAACATATGAAAACCACATGTCTGATACCATTCCATTCACTCCATTCCAGGCATTGTTATGAGCCGTCCTCCCCTTTTTGGTGTGGAGGGAAACCTTTGGAGAGTCGCCCAGAAGTTGATGTTCAGTTCCGGAACATTCGTTGTGAAATATTCATTAGACTTGGGCGGTATTACCGTATATACCGTATACCGGGGTATTTGGAAAATATCCACAGAATGGTTTTTCAATACCGTCTCCACACTGCCCTTTCCCACTTGGACAAGAGGAACACCTACGTGAGAATGCTATTCATTGACTACAGCTCAGCATTCAACACCATAGTGCCCTCAAAGCTCATCACTAAGCTAAGGATCCTGGGACTAAACACCTCCCTCTGCAACTGGATCCTGGACTTCCTGGTGGTAAGGGTAGGTAACAACACATCTGCCACACTGATCCTCAACACGGGGTCCCCTCAGGGGTGCGTGCTCAGTCCCCTCCTGTACTCCCTGTTCACCCATGACTGCATGGCCAGGCACGACTCAACACCATCATTAAGTTTGCTGACGACACAACAGTAGTAGGCCTGATCCCCGACAACGATGAGACAGCCTATAGGGAGGAGGTCAGAGACCTGGCCGTGTGGTGCCAGGATAACAACCTCTCCCTCAACGTGATCAAGACAAAGGAGATGATTGTGGACTACAGGGAAAAAAAAAGAGGACTGAGCACGCCCCCATTCTCATCGATGGGGCTGTAGTGGAACAGGTTGAGAGCTTCAAGTTCCTTGGTGTCCACATCACCAACGAACTATCATGGTCCAAACACACCAAGACAGTCGTGAAGAGGGCACGACAAAGCCTATTCCCCCTCAGGAGACTGAAAAGATTTGGCATGGGTCCTCAGATCCTCAAAAAATTCTACAGCTGCACCATCGAGAGCATCTTGACTGGTTGCATCACCGCCTGGTATGGCAACTGCTCGGCCTCCGACCACAAGGCACTACAGAGGGTAGTGCATACGGCCCAGTACATCACTGGGGCCAAGCTTCCTGCCATCCAGGATCTCTATACCAGGCGGTGTCAGAGGAAGGCCCTCAAAATTTTCAAAGACTCCAGCCACCCTAGTCATAGACTGTTCTCTCTGCTACCGCACGGTAAGTGGTACCGGAGTGCCAAGTCTAGGTCCAAAAGACTTCTCAACAGCTTCTACCCCCAGGCCATAAGACTCCTGAACAGCTAATCATGGCTACCCGGAATATTTGCACTGCCCCCCCCCACACCCACCCCCCACCACAGCTTTTTACACTGCTGCTACTCTGTAAATTATTTATGCATATTCACTTTAACTCTACCCACATGTACATATTACTTCAACTACCTCAACTAGCCGGTGCCCCCGCACATTGACTCTGCACCGGTACCCCCCTGTATATGTGGCCAATAAAATGTGATTTGATTTAATTTGATTCTCCCTCGGCCTGGGGCTCCATGCAAGATCTCACCTCGTGGAGTTGCAATGATAATGAGAACAGTGAGGAATCAGCCCAGAACTACACGGGAGGATCTTGTCAATGATCTCAAGGCAGCTGGGACCATAGTCACCAAGAAAACAATTGGTAACACACTATGCCGTGAAGGACAGTATGAAAAATTTATGCACTCACTAACTGTAAGTCGCTCTGGATAAGAGCGTCTGCTAAATGACTAAAAATGTAAAAAATGTAAGGACTGAAATCCTGCAGTGCCCGCAAGGTCCCCCTGCTCAAGAAAGCACATATACAGGCCCGTCTGAAGTTGTCCAATGAACATCTGAATGATTCAGAGGAGAACTGGGTGAAAGTGTTGTGGTCAGATGAGACCAAAATGGAGCTCTTTGGCATCAACTCAACTCAACGTGTTTGGAGGAGGAGGAATGCTGCCTGTGAGGGGGACAGGACAACTTCACCGCATCAAAGGGACGATGGACGGGGCCATGTACCATCAAATCTTGGGTGAGAACCTCCTTCCCTCAGCCAGGGCATTGAACATGGGTCGTGGATGGGTATTCCAGCATGACAATGACCCAAAACACACAGCTAAGGCAACAAAGCAGTGGCTCAAGAAGAAGCACATTAAGGTCCTGGAGTGGCCTAGCCAGTCTCCAGACCTTAATCCCATAGAAAATCTGTGGAGGTAGCTGAAGGTTCGAGTTGCCAAACGTCAGGCTCGAAACCTTAATGACTTGGAGAAGATCCCACGGGGGGCCAGTATGAAAAATAAAATAACGTATGCACTCACTAACTGTAAGTCGCTCTGGATAAGAGCGTCTGCTATATATATATATATATATATATATATATATATATATATATATATATATAGAGAGAGAGAGAGAGAGAAGCAGATGGATTCCTGTGATTCTGGCCAAGAAGCAGAAATGTAGAATCGGGCGAGCTCAACACTGACGGGTTTGAATTTTGACATGGTGTAAATCCATCCACATATTTCTCTCCATTTCAACCTTCCTTTCGCTCGCTATCTCTCTATTTCTCTCTCTGCCCTCTATCTATCTCTCTATTTCTCTCTCTGCCCTCTATCTATCTCTCTATTTCTCTCTCTATTTCTCTCCATAGTACAACTCATCCCGTCCTAGAGAAGAGTGGGAGATGTGGCACCCTACCCTGATAGCAGAAGCATTGTTTGCTATAGCGAATATCTTCAGTTCTCTACGACTCATCTCCCTGTTCACGGCCAATTCCCACCTGGGACCTCTACAGATCTCACTGGGAAGGATGCTGCTGGATATACTCAAGTTCCTCTTCATCTACTGTCTGGTGAGACACACACACACACACCTCAGACTGTCAACTGGTTTGTCCTGAGGGCCAGACACACACACACACCTCAGACTGTCAACTGGTTTGTCCTGAGGGCCAGACACACACACACACCTCAGACTGTCAACTGGTTTGTCCTGAGGGCCAGACACACACACACACCTCAGACTGTCAACTGGTTTGTCCTGAGGGCCAGACACACACACACACCTCAGACTGTCAACTGGTTTGTCCTGAGGGCCAACAGACATGAAATCACACCTGTGGCTGACAACTAGATTGTATTGTCATGGTTGAATAGAGCCATTCGGTTGTTGTCTAGAAGGACCATAGGGCTCAGGCTAAACAGAACAGGGACAGGGTGTAGGGTGTAGCATTTGGAACAGGGTGTAGGGTGTACCATTTGGAAGAGGGTGTAGGGTGTAGCGTTTGGAAGAGGGTGTAGGGTGTACCATTTGGAACAGGGTGTAGGGTGTACCATTTGGAACAGGGTGTAGGGTGTACCATTTGGAACAGGGTGTAGGGTGTACCATTTGGAAGAGGGTGTAAGGTGTAGCGTTTGGAACAGGGTGGAGGGTGTAGCATTTGGAACAGGGTGGAGGGTGTAGCATTTGGAACAGGGTGGAGGGTGTAGCATTTGGAACAGGGTGGAGGGTGTAGCATTTGTAACAGGGTGTAGGGTGTAGTATTAGGAACAGGGTAAAGGGTGTAGCATTTTGAATAGGGTGTAGCATTTGCAGAATAAGAAAGTACTCAGCTAACGTCTAATCCTTGTATCTGTTCCTAGGTCCTGCTAACTAACGTCTAATCCTTGTATCTGCTTGGTCCTGCTAGCTAACGTCTAATCCTTGTATCTGTTTCTAGGTCCTGCTAGCTAATGTCTAATCCTTGTATCTGCTTGGTCCTGCTAACTAACGTCTAATAGTTGTATCTGTTCCTAGGTCCTGCTAGCTAATGTCTAATCGTTGTATTTGGAACAGGTTGTAGGGTGTATAATGTGGAACGGGGTGTAGCATTTGGAACAGGGTGTAGCATTTGGAAAATGTTGTAGCATTTGGAAAAGGTTGTAGGGTGTAGTATTTGGAACATGACGCATAAGAAAGTACTCAGCTAGCGTTGAATCCTTGTACATGTTAGGTCCTGCTAGCTAACGTCTAATCGTTGAATCTGTTAGGTCCTGCTAGGTAACGTCTAATCGTTGTATTTTTTTAAACATTTTAGTCATTTTAGCAGACGCTCTTATCCAGAGCAACTTACAGTTAGTGAGTGCATACATTTTTTATTTTTTTATTCTCATACTTGTATCTGCTAGGTCCTGCTAACTAACGTCTAATCATTGTATCTGTTAGGTCCTGCTAACTAACGTCTAATCATTGTATCTGTTAGGTCCTGCTAGCTAACGTCTAATCATTGTATCTGTTAGGTCCTGCTAGCTAACGTCTAATCATTGTATCTGTTAGGTCCTGCTAGCTAACGTCTAATCATTGTATCTGTTAGGTCCTGCTAGCTAACGTCTAATCATTGTATCTGCTAGGTCCTGCTAGCGTTTGCCAACGGTCTGAATCAGCTGTACTTCTACTACGAGACCAACGCCTCAGATGAACCCAACAATTGCAAGGGCATCCGCTGTGAGAAACAGAATAACGCTTTCTCAACGTAAGACACACACACACGCACATACACACACACACACACGCACATACACACTCACACACACACACACACATATACACACACACACATTTTATCTTTGTGTGGAGTAGTGAACGGGTGCACACTTCAGGAGGAAGGAGAGATTATTGGGATGCAACAACGGGTTGTGCTCCACTGGTCTTGCTGAGGGGGCACTGTCCCAGCCAAGTCATCGACGTTGGCGTTTGTTCTAGGTGATGATGATGTTATTGACTGTAATCTATCAGTACGATTAGAGACACACTCGATGGCACACATAATGCAAATTAACACTTCTCAGACACGCCTGTTATGAATATTTATGAGTAAGGACACACACACACACACACACACGCTCTCTCTTTCTCCCTCTCTCTCTTTTTCCCTCTCTCTCCATCTCTATCTCTCTCTCTCTCTCACCCCCCTCTCTCTCTCTCCCTCTCTCTCTCTCTCTCTCACCCTCTCTCTCACCCCCTCTCTATCTCTCCCTCTCTCTCTCTCTCACCCCCTCCCTCTCTCTCTCTCTCTCTCTCTCGCTCTCTCTCTCTTTTTCCCTCTCTCTCCATCTCTCCCTCTCTCTCTCTCTCTCTCTCTCTCACCCTCTCTCTCACCCCCCCCCCCCCCTCTCTCACCCCCCCCCCCCCCCCCCCTCTCTCTCTCTCTCTCTTTCTCCCTCTTGCTCTCTCAATTTCAATTTAAGGGCTTTATTGACATTGCCAAAGCAAGTGAAATAGATAATAAACAAAAGTGAAATAAACAATAACAAATGTACAGTAAACATTACACTCACAAAAGTTCCAAAATAATAGAAGGGGGGGTAGATCAGAAATAAACAATAAAAAATTTACAGTAAACAGCTTAATATTGCAGATAGATTGTAACTTCCATCAATGTAATTGTCTGCATCACTTCCAATCCCCCATGTTTATCTATATATAAATATATAGATACAGTGGGGAGAACAAGTATTTGATACACTGCCGATTTTGCAGGTTTTCCTGCTTACACAGCATGTAGGGGTCTGTAATTGTTATCATTGGTACACTTCAACTGTGAGAGACGGAATCTAAAACAAAAATCCAGAAAATCACATTGTATGATTTTTAAGTAAAACATTTGCATTTTATTGCATGACATAAGTATTTGACACATCAGAAAAGCAGAACTTAATATTTGGTACAGAAACTTTTGTTTGCAATTACAGAGATCATACGTTTCCTGTAGGTCTTGACCAGGTTTGCACACACTGCAGCAGGGATTTTGGCCCACTCCTCCATACAGACCTTCTCCAGATCCTTCAGGTTTCGGGGCTGTCGCTGGGCAATACAGACTTTCAGCTCCCTCCAAAGATTTTCTATTGGGTTCAGGTCTGGAGACTGGCTAGGCCACTCCAGGACCTTGAGATGCTTCTTACGGAGCCACTCCTTAGTTGCCCTGGCTGTGTGTTTCGGGTCGTTGTCATGCTGGAAGACCCAGCCACGACCCATCTTCAATGCTCTTACTGAGGGAAGGAGGTTGTTGGCCAAGATCCCGCGATACATGGCCCCATCCATCCTCCCCTCAATACGGTGCAGTCGTCCTGTCCCCTTTGCAGAAAAGCATCCCCAAAGAATGATGTTTCCACCTCCATGCTTCACGGTTGGGATGGTGTTCTTGGGGTTGTACTCATCCTTCTTCTTCCTCCAAACATGGCGAGTGGAGTTTAGACCAAAAAGCTCAATTTTTGTCTCATCAGATCACATGACCTTCTCCCATTCCTCCTCTGGATCATCCAGATGGTCATTGGCAAACTTCAGACGGGCCTGGACATGTGCTGGCTTGAGCAGGGGGACCTTGCGTGCGCTGCAGGATTTTAATCCATGACGGCGTAGTGTGTTACTAATGGTTTTCTTTGAGACTGTGGTCCCAGCTCTCTTCAGGTCATTGACCAGGTCCTGCTGGGCTGATCCCTCACCTTCCTCATGATCATTGATGCCCCACGAGGTGAGATCTTGCATGGAGCCCCAGACCGAGGGTGATTGACCGTCATCTTGAACTTCTTCCATTTTCTAATAATTGCGCCAACAGTTGTTGCCTTCTCACCAAGCTGCTTGCCTATTGTCCTGTAGCCCATCCCAGCCTTGTGCAGGTCAACAAATTTATCCCTGATGTCCTTACACAGCTCTCTGGTCTTGGCCATTGTGGAGAGGTTGGAGTCTGTTTGATTGAGTGTGTAGACAGGTGTCTTTTATACAGGTAACGAGTTCAAACAGGTGCAGTTAATACAGGTAATGAGTGGAGAACAGGAGGGCTTCTTAAAGAAAAACGAACAGATCTGTGAGAGCCGGAATTCTTACTGGTTGGTAGGTGATCAAATACTTATGTCATGCAATAAAATGCAAATTAATTACTTAAAAATCATACAATGTGATTTTTTGGATTTTTGTTTTAGATTTCATCTCTCACAGTGTACCTATAATAAAAATTACAGACCTCTACATGCTTTGTAAGTAGGAAAACCTGCAAAATCGGCAGTGTATCAAATACTTGTTCTCCCCACTGTACATACATACATACAGTGAGGGAAAAAAGTATTTGATCCCCTGCTGATTTTGTACGTTTGCCCACTGACAAAGACATGATCAGTCTATGATTTTAATGGTAGGTTTATTTGAACAGTGAGAGACAGAATAATAACCAAAAAATCCAGAAAAACGCATGTCAAAAATGTTAGAAATTGATTTGCATTTTAATGAGGGAAATAAGTATTTGACCCCCTCTCAATCAAAAAGATTTCTGGCTCCCAGGTGTCTTTTATACAGGTAACGAGCTGAGATTAGGAGCACCTAATCTCAGTTTGTTACCTGTATAAAAGACACCTGTCCACAGAAACAATAAATCAATGAGATTCCAAACTCTCCACCATGGCCAAGACCAAATAGCTCTCCAAGGATGTCGGGGACAAGATTGTAGACCTACACAAGGCTGGAAATGGCTACAAGACCATCGCCAAGCAGCTTGTTCGCAAATGGAAGAAACACAAAATAACTGTCAATCTCCCTCGGCCTGGGGCTCTATGCAAGATCTCACCTCGTGAAGTTGCAATGATCATGAGAACGGTGAGGAATCAGCCCAGAACTATACGGGAGGATCTTGTCAATGATCTCAAGGCAGCTGGGACCATAGTCACCAAGAAAACAATTGGTAACACACTACACCGTCAAGGACTGAAATCCTGCAGCGCCCGCAAGGTCCCCCTGCTCAAGAAAGCACATATTCATGCCCGTCTGAAGTTTGCCAATGAACATCTGAATGATTCAGAGGAGAACTGGGTGAAAGTGTTGTGGTCAGATGAGACCAAAATCGAGCTCTTTGGTATCAACTCAACTCGCCGTGTTTGGAGGAGGAGGAATGCTGCCTATGACCCCAAGAACACCATCCCCACCATCAAACATGGAGGTGGAAACATTATGCTTTGGGGGTGTTTTTCTGCAAAGGGGACAAGACAACTTCACCGCATCAAAGGGACGATGGACGGGGCCATGTACTGTCAAATCTTGGGTGAGAACCTCCTTCCCTCAGCCAGGGCTTTGAAAATGGGTCGTGGATGGGTATTCCAGCATGACAATGACCCAAAACACACGGCCAAGGCAACAAAGGAGTGGCTCAAGAAGAAGCACATTACGGTCCTGGAGTGGCCTAGCCAGTCTCCAGACCTTAATCCCATAGAAAATCTGTGGAGGGAGCTGAAGGTTTTAGTTGCCAACCGTCAGCCTCGAAACCTTAATGACTTGGAGAAGATCTGCAAAGAGGAGTGGGACAAAATCCCTCCTGAGATGTGTGCAAACCTGGTTGCCAACTACAAGAAACATCTGACCTCTGTGATTGCCAACAAGGGTTTTGCCACCAAGTACTAAGTCATGTTTTGCAGAGGGGTCAAATACTTATTTCCCTCAATAAATGCAAATCAATTTATAACATTTTTGAAATGCATTTTTCTGGACTTTTTTGTTGTTATTCTGTCTCTCACTGTTCAAATAAACCATTACAATTATAGACTGATCATTTCTTTGTCAGTGGGCAAACGTACAAAATCAGCAGGGGATCCAATACTTTTTTCCTTCACTGTATATACATACATACACCTTTAAAAAATATATATATATTCCCCTTTATTACTTTCCAACCCCGCCACCCTTTCCCCACTTGGAGTAAACTAGTGAACAACAACGCCTAGGCCTCTACTTCCAGCCCATACCCACTATCTACATTTTATGGACATTTTATGGTCAATTTTACAATAATTACATTTTGTTTGTTCTTTCTCCTGAACTTCTTCTACTCTCAACCTCTCCGATCATTTTCATGATGTCCATCCGGTTTGCTTCTATATGGCATATCTTTCTAACTGTGCTCCTTCACAAAAGCTCCCAACCTACAACCCATACACTTATTATGGACACAGTGTGCCTACATTATTAGTTATCTTGTTATTGTTTGTTGTTAGTTGTTATTAATCCCATCCTTGAATTCCATTCAACACCTCCCATCTATCTTTGAACACCATCCATATAGGATTTCTATTTGCCATATATATTTCAACTGTACTGTGATGTCTTACAAAAGTTCTGAACCTTTCTATTCTCATTGTTTCTACAGATTGTGAATTGAAAATAATATTTTTTGCTAATAGTATTATTATGTTATTGATCGATTGACTATGACTTTTCAGATAACCCAGTAGTGCTATCTGCAGGGTTAGCTCCAGGTAAATATTGCAATCCTTTAGCCATTCCTGGACCTGTGTCCAAAAACAAGCTACAAATGGACAGTACCAAAAAAAATGATCTAATGATTCTGTCTCTTCACAGCTAAATCTGCAGAGCTGGGAAGATTGTATCCCCCATATAAATAACATTCTATTGGTAGCAAGAATTTTATATAATAATTTAAATTGAAAGATTCTAAGTTTTGAATCTGGTGTCGTTTTGCGTATCAGTTCATAAACACTGTGCCATGGGATCGGTACGTCAAAAATCTCTTCCCAACTATTTTGCGATCTATATGGGACGGCTGTCAATCCTTTGGTCCTTAAATGAAACTGATATACTTTTTAATTTATCACAGTTTTCCTTAACCAATTATGTTCTTTAATGTAAGGCCGACAGACAAGTTCCTTACTTTCTCCTCCTTCCACTTTCCTCTTCCATTTTTGCGGTAAGGCTGCAATTATTTGGTTGTAATTTTGGGTAGAGCAGACATTTCCATATGTTTTTGTTAGCTGCATGTGCGACATAACTCCACCAGTCCTACCGATGATATCATTTACAAAGATTATACCTTTTTTTTTTTTTTTTTGTCCAAAAAAAAAGTTTTTTTGTCAATTATTATATTTGAGTTTAACCACAATATTTGTTGCTGTCACGTACGTTAAGGAACGGGACGGACCAAGGTGCAGCGTGAACGGCGAACACGTTTATTAACTAATAAACACACGAAACAGTAACCAAAACAACAAACTTAACCGTGACGGCCCAAAGGCTAACACACAAGCCTAAACATGAACATAACAAGATCCCACAACACAGGCAGGAAAACTGGCTGCCTAAGTATGATCCCCAATCAGAGACAACGAGCGACCGCTGCCTCTGATTGGGAATCATACCCGGCCAAACATAGAAATACAAAACCTAGAATATATTCACACCCTGACCAAACTAGGCGTGACAGTTGCATTATTTTGTAATGAATACTCGGACAGAGTGGTAAGATCCAATCGCAGAATTGCGATGCTTTATTAGAGTACAGACAAGGGAATAGCTGAATCGTGGTCGGGCGAGCTGTGGTCAAAACCGGGCCAGGCAGAGACAGGCAGAGGTACCAAGGGAGCGGGCGTAGTCGTAGTCGAGGGTACAGGCACAGGGTCAGAGTACGGTAATCACTGGGATAGACAAGCAGAGGATTAAGCAATTTGGGGAGTCAAACAACAAGGCACAGGTCGGATACACGGGTAATCAAAAACAACAAACTCTCTCTCTCTCTCGGAACACAACGCTTAGCAAGTCACAATGGAACAATACCTCGCACCGACTGAACTTCTGAGCA
This sequence comes from Coregonus lavaretus, assembly GCF_964263955.1. Taxonomy (NCBI): domain Eukaryota; kingdom Metazoa; phylum Chordata; class Actinopteri; order Salmoniformes; family Salmonidae; genus Coregonus; species Coregonus lavaretus. Next base: position 16,248 of record NW_028161252.1, read on the forward strand.
CACCTTATATTCTACCCTAATTACTGACAGGTGTGCTCAGAACTCAGGTGAACCAGATCGAGTCTGATGACTCCCCCTCTCTGTAGATCGGGGAAGTGTCAGACTCTGTCTAGACCCAGCCAACCCCCGATCCCTTACATATTTGTTCTGTCGTTTCTGGAGGATTAAATTGAAATTGCAACCAACTTTCTATGGCTTGTTTTAGAAATAGTGATATCTGGGAGATTATTTCCTTTTCAAATAACTGAAAGTGAGTGGTTGTAATCTGAATAAAGGGAAAAAGGCCATTCTTGAACATTGGGTGAGACAATCTTACTAATTTGATAGAGAACCAGTTCGGATTTAAGTATAACTTTTGTATGACTGAAGCTTTTAGTGATAGGTCTAATGCTTTAATATTTAATCATTTCTGTCCTCCAAATTCATATTCATTATATAAATAGGCCCGTTTAATTTAGTCTGGCTTGCTGTTCCAAATAAAATGGAGTATTTGTTTCTCATATAATTTAAAAAACTGTTCGCTAGGCGTAGGCAAGACCATAAGCAAATAGGAAAACTGGGATAATACTAAAGAGTTAATCAGGGTGATTTTTCCACAAACTGACAGGCACCCACCTTTCCATGGTAGCAAGATTTTATCTATTTTTGCTAACTTTCTATTATAATTTATTGAAGTGAGATCATTTATTTCCTTTGGGATATGTATTCTGAGTATATCCACATCACCATCAGACCATTTTATTGGTAAACTACATGGCAATGTAACATTTTTATTTTTTATTGATCCAATACGTAATATAGTACATTTGTCATAATTTGGTTGTAATCCAGAGTGATTAGAAAATGTATCTGGATCCTCTATGAGGCTGTGGAGTGATTCTAGTTGTGGATTTAAAAGAAAACATGAATCATCAGCGTAATATGACACCTTTGTTTTTAAGCCCTGGATTTATAATCCCTTGATATTATTGTTGGATCTGATTTTAATAGCTAACATCTCGATGGCCACAATAAATAGATATGCCGATAGTGGACAACCTTGTTTCACTCCTCTTGACAGTTTAAAACTTTCTGAGAAATAGCCATTATTTACTATTTTACACCTAGGGTTACTATACATGATTTTGACCCATTTTATAAAAAAATTCACCAAAATTGAAATGCTCCAGGCATTTATATATAAACCCCAGTCGTTTTTTATCAAATGCTTTTTCGAAGTCTGCTATGAATAGCAGGCCTGGTTTCTCTGAGCCTTGTATTATCTCCAATGTATCTTCCATGTAAAAAAAAAAACCTGTCTGATTAGAATGAATAATATCCGACAATACCTTTTTAATTCTATGCGCTATACATTTTGCTAGGATTTTTGCATCACAACACTGAAGTGTAAGGGGCCTCCAATTTTTTTAATGGACTGGATCTTTATATTTTCCACTTGTATCCTGTTTCAGTAATAATGAGATCAGACCTTCTTCTTGAGTGTCAGATAATCTACCATTTACATAGGAGTGGGTAAAACATGCTAATAACGGTCCTCTTAGTATATAAAAAAAGGTTTGGTATACTTCGACTGGTATGCCATCCAACCCTGGAGTTTTCCCGGACTTAAAGTCTTTAATTGCATCCAGAGGTTCCTCTGTAATTTCAACTTCACACGAGTCTTTCTGTTTGGCTGTTAATTTTACATTATCAATAGAAATAAAATCTCTACAATTAGCTTCAGTTAGAGGAAATGGAGGCGACTGAAACGAAAACATATGCTTAAAGTACCTTGTTTGTTCCTTCAAAATATAATTTGGTGAATCATGGGTTACTCCGTCAATTGTAACCAGTTTCATTAAATTATTTTTGGTAGCATTCCTATGTTGAAGATTTAAAAAGAATTTGGTGCATTTTTCCCCATATTCCATCCAGTTTGCTTTATTTTTATAATATATTACACTTGATCTTTCTTGAATAAGTTTCTCCATTTCTTTTAGTTTTTCCTCTAATTTATTCTGAGCCTCTATGTTACAGTTTTTATTGCCATCTATCTGTTCTGTTAGACTTTCTATTTCCTTTGTTAGTATAAACTCTTTTGACCTAAATTGCTTTTGTTTTCGAGATGAGTACTGAATTGCATGGCCTCTAAAGGCACATTTAAAGGTGTCCCATACAATAAGGGGATTTGCTGTACCTATGTTATGTTGTAAAAAGTCAGTTATAAATTCCTTTGTCCTAGTTAAAAATTAATTATCATCCAATAGGCTTTGATAAAATTTCCAATATCCTCGCCCACGTGGAAATTCAGTAAGAGTAATGTATATGCCAATTATATGATGGTCCGACCGCATTCTGTCCCCTATCAACACTTTTTAAACTTTTGGTGCCAACGAGAATGAGATAAGAAAGAAGTCAAGACGACTAGCTTGATTGAGTCTCCGCCATGTATATCTCACTAGATCAGGATATTTAAGCCTCCATATATCTACTAGTTCTAATGTATCCATGACATTCACGATTTCCTTAAGAGCATGTGGGTGATTGTTTGTGGTGTGATTTCCTTTACGGTCCATTGAGCTATTTAAAACAGTATTATAATCCCTCACCATAATAATATTGTCTTGAATTGCTTGCAGGGTTGATAATTTATTATATATATATTGTCAAAGAAGTGTGGATCATCATTATTTGGTCCGTAAATGTTAATGAGCCATATCTGTTTATTGTCCAATAACATATTTAAAATAATCCATCTACCTTGTGTATCTATTTGGACAATTTGCACATTCGGATCGAAATTACTATTAATTAATATCATCAACCCTTTTGAATTTCTTTGCCCATGGGAGAAGTATATTTCCCCCCCCCCATTCTTTTTTCCACGCTACTTCATCTCGAATTGTTGAATGAGTTTCCTGTATACAATAGATATTATATTCCTTCTCTTTGAGCCATGTAAATATTGTTCTTCTTTTGTTATTATCAGCTAAGCCATTACAATTATAACTGGCTATACTTATTTCACCATACACCATAATGAGATACAAGTTTCAAGTCTATTTATCATTATATATGTTTGTAAATTTACCAATAAAAAATACCATAATGATTGAGTGTTCATATAGCTGTACCATGATATTTGCATTGCTACTAAGTATCCCTTCAATTGTTCTCCACTAATTCCCCCGCTAAAGCCCCTCCCCATCCCAGGTTGGGCCGTCATCCCAGTGATCAGCATCCCACCCACGTCCCTCCGCATCCCTAAGGCCCCGAGAGGCCAGGACCCATCCATCGAAAACAGCACACAGTGGCACCCACAAAACAGAAGCAGATTAACCGCCAAAAGCATTTCCAATGCTGTCACCTCTATATATAACTATTAAAAAATATATATATCTATTCAAATATCTTGCATATCTTATTTTCCATCATTATCAATTAATATGCGTAATAATGTCGGCAGTTCATGCGTAGGATTTTAACATATAACCCGGATTGCCATTGTATTACATTTAATTTATTGACAAGCAATTATTATCCTAGCAAATAATTACCGTGGTCCATCCCATACCCCCCCACCCCCCCACCCCCCACCCCCCCACCCCCCCCCCAACATCTCCACCCCCCCACAACAGATGCCAGACAAACACACACGCACATACTCACATAATCCAACACACTCAACCCCCCTCCTCCACAATCCACCATAAAATCAGATACTCAACGGTTGTTATATCCCACAGCCCAACTCAAGAAAGGACCTGATTTACGAGTGCACATACAGTTACAGCTGATTGAGAAAGCATGCAAGATTGAGCAGAAATTGATAAGAATGTGAGATTTGATTAATCTACTTAATCTATGTCAAGTCCTAGGTGATGGAGATCAGATCCACCCTCTTCACCTGAGACACAAACACTCTGGTCCCACGTTGTAACCATTTTTCCCAAGCATCTCCGTGCAGTCAGACCTTTGATTATTTTGTGCCACCTGATAAACCCCCTCTCTGATTGTCCGAGTGTGACCCCCTCTCCATGGGTTACTGCAGCCAGTGTTGCCAGCACTGCCACTACCTGGGTGGGGATACCCTACCGGAATCCCCACCGGCTAGGTAAAAAGGTCGTCAAGGTTCTCATTAGCAGCTTTGAGAATTTCCTTGTATATAATGCTCTCCCATCAGGGGGCTCTGGCTTTGTAGGACCAACCCTGCCAGGCAGGCTCAGAATCTTGAGGGGGCGGTGCTGCTCAAGTAGGTCTCTGACCGCATTTATTTCTCTGTTTAGGCTGCATACTCACAGCAGGTCCATGGGAACTTCTCTTTGGTGTATGGGTCGCTCAGGTGGGGTGTCCAGGATATAGGGTTGGGGATCTTTCCATCATGATAGGACAATACAAAATTAGATTAGATGTATACTATATTTTAAAATGTATATCCCTCATCTACACAAAATTGAAAGCTCTCTCTCTCACTACCCCTGCTCATAGACACCCGTCGGCTCTAGTTTATGCAACCATTTCCCCTCTCACTCACTTAACACAGCACCTTTCCAAACACAAAAATGCACACCACTGCGGAGCAAACGCACCCACATCCTGCCGCAAGGGGGAAAGGATGCCAGGGAGAAACACAGGACCAACCCCAACAACCGTTCGCCAAAACAACACCTGCCCGCCAAAAAAGCCATGTTCTAATTAGTTGTATTTGAAGATGTATTATTCTGCTTGTTATCTTTTCTTGTTATATCGCTTTATCCTTTTTAAAATAATATATTTACTATAAATGTTATTTAATATTCCAATCCCTATCATTGCTAGTATTGGGTGTTCCATTATTTGACTCCTCTATGGAGTAGTCTTTGTGTCTCTGAACATTTGGTTGTCAATATATAGTTTATCGACCACAAGTGCCACACGTTTCCCTTTTAATCTATTTTCCTTGAAGATTGGATACAGAACTTTGCGCCTTTCTGCAATCTCCCTCAGGAACTGATCATTCATGCCTATTTTCGTGCCAGCAAGTCTTTTTCCTAGGCTTTTAACCATTGCTTTATCCTTAAAAAATGCAAATTTGGCAACGATTGGGCGATCACATTTCTGTCCTCTTTGTCCGAAACGGTGTACACGTTCGAGTTGGATTTTATCGACAGCCTCGAGTGGGATTTGAAGCGCTGTATGCAGGAAAACCTTCATAATATTCTCTGTTATTTCTCCCTCCTTTTCCTGAATACCCGTAAGTACTAGATTTTCTCTCATCGATCTAGTTTGGATGTCTGGATGTCTAGTAAGGATTCTCTCCTTTTTAAGTTCCCTAACGTCCGTTTCCATCTTAGTTACTGTCACTTTTAATTTATTGGTTTCTGTTTCCATTATCGCAGCTTTTTCGTCAAGACTCGCTTTCAACTCTTTTACGTCCTTACTGACCAATTCTAGTATGCCCAATTTGTCATTTATCGACTTCAACAGTTCGCTTTCCACACTTACCAGACCCAGTGGTGAAAAGCATATATCATCTGTATCAGTCGACGAGTCGCGTTTTCTCTTGGGGATTGGTTCTCCTCGTTTATCCCATGTGCAGTTGCAAACTGTAGTCTGGCTTTTGTATGGCGGTTTTGGAGCAGTGGCTTCTTCCTTGCTGAGCGGCCTTTCAGGTTATGTCGATATAGGACTCGTTTTACTGTGGATATAGAGACTTTTGTACCTGTTTCCTCCAGCATCTTCACAAGGTCCTTTGCTGTTGTTCTGGGATTGATTTGCACTTTTTGCACCAAAGTACGGTCATCTCTAGGAGACAGAACGCGTCTCCTTCCTGAGCGGTATGACGGCTGTGTGGTCCCATGGTGTTTATACTTGCATGCTATTGTTTGTACTGATGAACGTGGAACCTTCAGGCATTTGGAAATTGCTCCCAAGGATGAACCAGACTTGTGGAGGTCTACAATTATTTTTCTGAGGTCTTGGCTGATTTCTTTACATTTTCCCATGATGTCAAGCAAAGAGGCACTGAGTTTGAAGGTAGGCCTTGAAATAAATCGACAGGTACACCTCCAATTGACTCAAATTATGTCAATTAGCCTATCAGAAGCTTCCTACCTTAGTAGATGTAAACTTCCGACTTCAACTGTATATATGTTGAAGAGGGTGGGGCTTAAGCTGCATCCCTGTCTCACCCCCCGGTGGAAAGAAATGTGTGTGTTTTTTAAAGATATTTTTACCGCACACATGTTGTTTGTGTACATGGATTTTATAATGTTGTATGTTTTTCCCCCAACACCACTTTCCATCAATTTGTATAGCAGACCCTCATGCCAAAATGAGTCAAAAGCTTTTTTCAAATCAACAGAGCATGAGAAGACTTTGCCTTTGTTTTGTTTTGTTTGTTTGTCAATTAGGGTGTACAGGGTGAATACGTGGTCTGTCGTACGGTAATTTGGTAAAAAGCCAATTTGACATTCGCTCAGTACATTGTTTTCACTGAGGAAATGTACGAGTCTGCTGTTAATGATAATTCAGAGGATTTTCCCAAGGTTGCTGTTGACGCATATCCCACGGTAGTTATTGGGGTCAAATCTGTCTCCACTTTTGTGGATTGGGGTGATCAGTCCTTGGTTCCAAATATTGGGGAAGATGCCAGAGCTAAGGATGATGTTAAAGAGTTTAAGTATAGCCAATTGTAATTTGTGGTCTGTATATTTTATCATTTCATTTAGGATACCATCAACACCAATACTTTTCCCAGAAGTGGTTAATGTCTATGGATTCTTCAATTACATTGAGCTGATTTCTGACGTGCTGTTCCTTCTTTTTGCGTAGTGTATATCTGTATTGTTTTAGTGATTCACCATAGTGAAGGCGTAGCCTCAGGTTTTCTGGGTCTCTATGTTTTTGGTTGGATAGGTTTCTCAATTTCTTTCTTAGGTTTTTACATTCTTCATCAAACCAGTTGTCTTAGGTTTTCTGCTTGACAGTTTTAGATTTGATAGGGAAGCTGAGAGGTCAAATATACTGTTTAGGTTTTCTACTGCCAAGTTTACATCTTCACTATTACAGTGAAACATTTTGTCCAGGAAGTTGTCTAAAAGGGATTGAATTTGTTGTTGCCTTATAGTTTTTTGGTAGGTTTCCACACTACTTTCCTTCCAGCTATAGCATTTCTTAATATCATTCAGTTCCTTTGGCTTTGATGCCTCACGATTGAGTATTGCTCTGTTCAAGTAGACTGTGATTTTGCTGTGATCTGATAGGGGTGTCAGTGGGTTGACTGTGAATGCTCTGAGAGACTCTGGGTTGAGGTCAGTGATAAAGTGGTCTACAGTACTACTGCCAAGAGATGAGCCAAAGGTGTACCTACCGTAGGAGTCCCCTCGAAACCTACCATTGACTATGTACATACCCAGCGTGCGACAGAGCTGCAGGATTATTATTTATTTTTTGGGGGTTATGTTGTCGTAATTGTGCCTAGGGGGGCATATGGGGGAGGGAATGCTGTCACCTCCAGGTATGTGTTTGTCCCCCTGTGTGCTGAGGGTGTCAGGTTCTTGTCCAGTTTTGGCATGTAGGTTCACCACAGACTAGTACATGTCCCTGGGCCTGGAATTGATTAATTTCCCCCCTCCAGGATGGAGAAGCTGTCTTCATTAAATTATGGGGATTCTAGTGGGGGGATATAGGTAGCACACAGGAGGACAATTTTCTCTGTTGAGATAATTTCCTTTTGAATTTCTAGCCAAATGTAAAATGTTCCTGTTTTGATTAATTTAATAGAGTGAGTTAGGTCTGCTCTGTACCAAATTAGCATACCCCCTGAGTCCCTTCCATGTTTCACACCTGGTAGTTTGGTGGATGGGACAACCAGCTCTCTGTAACCTAGAGGACAACCAGTGGGTCCATCTCCTCTATACCATGTTTCTTGTAGGATGGCAGTGTCTGTATTTCTGATTTCTTTGGTGAAGTCCAGGTTCCTGCTCTTTAGGCCAAAGGCAGATGACCTCAGGCCTTGGATATTCCAGGATGAGTTAGTGAAGGCTTCGTGTTCCATAAAGTGTCCAATGTTGTTAGTCGTGTGGTTTGGCCTCAGACCAGTAATTGTGAGCAGAGCCTGCTGAGCATCTGGTACATGCCATTGGCTTGGGCGGGTGTAAGAGTGGGGGTTCGGCCTGTTTGCCTGCTCACTGCCTGGGCGTATGTGTGACTTTCATGTTGAGGCCCTCTTTGCGGGAGTGGGGGGCATGGGGTGGGTAGGAGGGGCATAGGTCTGATCTGAGGGGGTCTATATGGGGTGTGGGCATGGTTGGTTAGGGGGGGTTTTGATTGGTTGGGGTGGGGTGGGGTGGGGGTGTAGTTGTGGCTGGTGGTGCTGTGAACTGCATGTAGGTCTTCTCGGCATGGGTCCTCTATGTGTAGGTCCGGGGGGAGGGGTGGCTCGTAAAGGCTGTTCAAGTCCAGGGTGGAGTGGTGGGCCAAGTAAACATTTCGTTTTGAGGCACAGTCACTGGAAATACTTGCGTTTACCCGCTGTATGGTAGCAGGGTGGAAGTATTTTCGTGGTAGCAAGGTGGAGATAACCACTTCTGCGTTGGGGAAAGTAGTAGATGCTTTTTCTATCACTCCCTTGAGTGCTGTGGCCACCCTTTCCTGCTGTGTTCTCAGGTCGTTTGTGCCTGTGTGTATTATTATGTGGCTGGGTGATCCTAGTTGGTCCTCTGACAGAAGGTCTAGGGCTCACTGGATGTTTGGACACCAGAGTTTAGACACTGTGTGTTTGGGAAAAAGTTTATTTTCTTGTATATATTTCCCGTTTGAGTTCATAAGGAGTACAATCTGTGGCTTGTATATGTCCTCAGTCGGTGTGGGGGGGTCGTCAGGAGGGCTATCAGGGTGGCTGACGGGGGGTGCTCAGAGGGGTTGGGATCCCCTGGGCTTGGGGTTATTCATTTGTTTGTCCGGCTGTGATGTCGAGGCTATGGTCAGGGTCTGGGGTTGATTGTCCTGCTGTGGTGTTGAGACTTTGGTCAGGGTCTGGGGTGGGCTGTTCTGCTGGCTTCTCTGCAGGGGTGGCCAGCTCTCTAACGGGTTGTTCTCTGTCACCCGTCATCGTTCTCACCTTCTCCTCCAGCACTCTGATCCTCTCCTCTAGTGCTCTGTTCTTCTCCTGCTCCTGCTCTTTCTCCTGTTGATGTTGTCTCACCACAGTCCAAAGTGCAGATATGTCTCTCTCCACCTCCACCTCTCTGGGTCTGGTTGAGGGGGTGTTGTTGAGCTGGACTATTTTTTGTGCTGACTGGAGTGTGTTCAACTGCTGTTCCAGCTCCACCTGCCTTACCTCCAGCTGGGTGAATTTATCCTTCATTTCAATGAGGGAGTAGTACTCTGTGCTGTGAGGTTGACTTTCCGCTTGGGGTTGCTCGTCTGTGGGATTGTTTAATGAAGACGTCTGGTCTGACACGCTCGGGGTGGGGATTTCTTTATCAAGAGAGAGCTTCTCCTGCTGCGCTCCCTCTTTGATTATGTGAAAGTCCAGCTGAAACTGTTTGGGGTTGCCCTGTACCAATACTTTTCCAGACTTATACAGGTTGACATTGGCTGACTCAGAGTCCTCGTTGTCTAGTATCCTGAGTTTCCACCCATCGCTTAACACCCCTCCTCTTAACAGAGGGGTAGTGTGTTAATATAGCACTGTTAACAGAGTGGTAGTGTGTTAATATGTCACCAGGGGATGGTCTGTGTGGAACATTTAAGTTGCTTACATTCCCATTTTTTATAGAAGTCAGCAAAACGTGTCTCTCTGATTCTCATTTGTGACATCCATCTGTACTGTAATGACCTCTGAACAGCGGGAGGGAGGCTTCAAAGGCCTCTGCATTTGGGTGGGGGAGGGCTCTGAAACTCTCCTGCCATTGGCTCAAGGGCTTTGACACCTCTCTAACATCACACCTCAGTGCTTATTGAAGTTGCAGCCGGATCTGTTCTGTCCTAGCCTTAACTTAGCATTCAGTCCTTGTAAAGTAAAATATATTATTGTAATTTATTTTTCTTCTCTCTCTCTCTCTCTCTCTCTCTCTCAATTTCAATTTCAATTTCAATTTAAGGGCTTTATTGGCATGGGAAACGTGTGTTAACATTGCCAAAGCAAGTGAAGTAGATAGTAAACAAAAGTGAAATAAACAATAAATATTAACAGTAAACATTACACTCAGAAGTTTCAAAAGAATAAAGACATTTCAAATGTCATATTATGTATATATCTCTCTCTCTCTCTCTCTCTCTCTCTCTCTCTCTCTATCTTCCTCTCTCGCTCTAACTCTCCCTCTCTTTCTCTCCCTCCTTCTCCAGGTTATTTGAGACCCTCCAGTCTCTGTTCTGGTCCATCTTTGGCCTGTTAAACCTGTACGTGACCAATGTTAAAGCTCGTCATGAGTTCACCGAGTTTGTTGGAGCCACCATGTTTGGAACCTATAACGTCATCTCTCTGGTGGTTCTGCTCAACATGTTGATCGCCATGATGAACAACTCCTATCAACTCATCGCTGTGAGTAGTACTGCTATTACATTTGACATTTACATAATTTAGCAGACGCTCTTATCCAGAGTGACTTACTTATTAAACATCTAAATGATACTCCATTGATTCTCAAAACCTCTCCCCTCTCAGCCAATCATATATTTGATCTATTCCAGAGTTAACACACGTGGTTACACTAAGCAACAAGCCCTAATTGATTGGTTGATTGATTTATTGTAAGCGCTAAGTTACATTTAATTATCTCAAGCTGTTACACAGTGCAAGACCAGTGTCAAAGCATCCTTCATACATCAGGGTTCCCCGCGGGTGATTTTATTTCAAAGTTTTAGGAGAAAAACAAAAAACTATGTTAAATTCAGCTCCAAGTGATTTTAATTTTGTAAATCTGTTCCAAAGTATTCCCACGCATAATAGAGAGATATATATGACGGTATACAAATGTAAGCAAGGTTTGAAATGATTATGTTTTAGTCAAATATTATATCTGTTTTGGCTTCTTGTGGTCAATTTGCAGTCTACTAATTATTTGTAATTATTGTTCCGGCCCCCTGACCATCCGCTCAAGAAAAAAATTGTCCCGCGGCTGAATCTAGTTGATAATCCCTGATGTACATACTAAAGTAATCTGCAACCATTGATTGATTTTCATTTGTGCCCTATCATTGATTGATTGATTTATTGATTGACCAAATAACTGATTATCTTTCCCCCCTCTCTCTCTCCCACTTTTCCCCCTCCTCCCCCTCTCTCTCCTCCAGGACCACGCAGATATAGAGTGGAAGTTTGCCCGGACCAAGTTATGGATGAGTTATTTTGATGAGGGGGGTACTCTGCCCCCTCCCTTCAACATCGTTCCCAGTCCTAAATCAGT
>NW_028161251.1:0-17756 GCF_964263955.1 Coregonus lavaretus
ACTGTCGGCTTTCAAGGCAAGCTGAATGCAGAATTGACTTGTAGACAGTACCAGATCTGGGTTCAAATACTATTCAGAGTGACTTGTAGACAGTACCAGACCTGGGTTCAAATACTATTCAGAGTGACTTGTAGACAGTACCAGACCTGGGTTCAAATACTATTCAGAGTGATTTGTAGACAGTACCAGACCTGGGTTCAAATACTATTCAGAGTGACTTGTAGACAGTACCAGACCTGGGTTCAAATACTATTCAGAGTGACTTGTAGACAGTACCAGACCTGGGTTCAAATACTATTCAGAGTGACTTGTAGACAGTACCAAACCTGGGTTCAAATACTATTTAGAGTGACTTATAGACAGTACCAAACCTGGGTTCAAATACTATTTAAGGTATTTCAAAGACATTTGGCATGTATTTGAAAACACTCAAATACACAGTGTATTTTCAAATACCAAAAAATACTCCCATGCATTTAAAGAGATTCTCCGGTACTTTTGTATACTTTTTAGCCAGTAGTTCTGAACGTAGCGCTCACGAGCCAAAAGTGGTCCCCGAAAATTGCATACTACAATCAGTGTAGATGAAGGGGAGGAGGCAGGTTAAAGAAGGATTTTTAAGCCTTGAAACAGTTGAGACATGGATTGTGTATGTGTGCCATTCAGAGGGTGAATGGGCAAGACAAAAAATGTAAGTGCCTTTGAATGGGGTATGGTGGAAGGTGCCAGGCACACCAGTTTGTGTCAAGAACTGCAACGCTGCTGGGTTTTTCACACAGTTTCCCTTGTGTATCAAGAATGGTCCACCACCCAAAGGACATCTAGTCAACTTGACACAACTCTGGGAAGCATTGGAGTCAACATGGGCCAGCATCCCTGTGGAACGCTTTCGACATCTTGTAGAGTCCACGTCCCCGACGAATTGAGGGCAAAAAGGGGTATATACATTTTGTCTTTTGTCTTGCCCATTCACCCTCTGAATGGCACACGTTCACAATCCATATCTCAATTGTCTCAATGCTTAAAAAATCCTTCTTTAACCTGTATCCTCCCCTTCATCTACACTGATTGACGTGAATTTAGTGACATCAAGTGACATCAATAAGGGATCATAGCTTTCAGCTGGATTCACCTGGTCAGTCTATGTCATGGAAAGAGCAGGTGTCCTTAATGTTTTGTACACTCGGTGTATGTATTTTTGGGGATCAAGTAAAAAAACAACAACAACACTTTCATGTTTTCTTGGGGGGGTTTACAAGGGATGGGTATAAAACAATTTCTAGAGTGGTGAAAGTTTCCAAGAGCACAGTGGTCTCCATCACTGGGAAATTGAAAAAATATGGACCTACCCAGACTCTGCCTAGAGCTGGCCGTCCGACCGAACTGAGCAACCGGGCAAGAATGACCTTGGTAAGGGAGGTGACCAAGAGCCCAATGAACCCAATGTGGTCCTCTGTAGCTCAGCTGGTAGAGCACGGCGCTTGTAACACCAAGGTAGTGGGTTTGATCCCCGGGACCACCCATACACAAAAATGTATGCACGCATGACTGTAAGTCGCTTTGGATAAAAGCGTCTGCTAAATGGCATATTATTATTATTATTATCACTCTGACAGAACTACAGAGTTCATTGGCTGAGATGGGAGAACCTGCCAGAAAGACAAGTCTCTACAGCACTTCACCAATCTGGGCTTTATGGGAGAGTGGCCAGACGGAAGCCACTCCTGAGAAAAAGTCACATGACAGCACGCCTGGACTTTGCAAAAAGGCACGTGAAAGAAATAAGGCAAAAGATTCTGTGGTCTGATGAGAAGAAAAAAAAAGATTTGGCCTGAATGCAAAGCGCTATGTGTGGAGAAAAGCAGGCACAGCCCATCACCCGTCTAACACCATCCCTACTGTGAAGCATGGTGGTGGCAGCATCATGCTATGGGGATGCTTTTCAGCAGCAGGGTCTGGGAGACTGGTAAGTAATAAATTGAGCCAAATACAGGCAAATCCTTAAAGAGAACCTGCTTCAGAGTGCAAACGACCTTAGACTGTGGTGAAAATGTACGTTCCAACAGGACAATGACCGCAAGCATACCCAAAGCCCATACTTGAATCCCATTGAAAATCTGTGGAAAGACTTGAAGATTGCTGTTCACCGCCGCTCCCTATCTAACTTAACAGAGCTTGAGAAAATCTGCAAGGAAGAATGGAAGAAAATCCCAAAATCCAGATGTGCAAAGCTGATACAGACATACCCAAGACGACTCAAAGCTGTAATCTCCTGAATTATGTGTGTATTGTTATTGTATTGCTAGATATTACTGCACATAAGCATTTCGCTGCACCTGCGATAACATCTACTGTGTACGTGACCAATAAACTTTGAATTGATTTGATGGCTCAGTTTGTGGAGTATGGCGCTTGATTTTGGATTCGATTCCCGGGACCACCCATACGTAAAATGTATGCACAAATGACTGTAAGTCGCTTGCTAGCTTGCTTGCCTGTTGTCTTTAGCCCACTTTTCGACCTACTAACACAACCATGAGAGATTAGTTCATCATGATCTCATCCATCTGCCTGAGTCATCCCCACATTAACGAGACAGGCCATTGCGTGATATGTAAATGAGGGCTACGTCGGGTGTCTGTTGGGTTTGGTTAACGGATGTCACTGAGTTGTAGCGGTCGCATATTGATGGAAAAATGCTAATATAATGAATGATAAGAAATGCTCATTTTCGTTTTTCTGTTTTAGCCCTTATGAACACGACCCCATGTCGTAGCTCCAGTCCCTGGGAGGGTTGAACTGCAATTACAAGGATGTGTATTAACCTCCATTTTGAGATAGTAGCACTGGAAAAGGCTAGCAGTAGAGCCTCTGCAGTACGGTCTGAAAGACCTGAAAATAATTACATCAGGAAGAATTTATCCCCTGGGTTTCCCATGTTTTGACCAGTATTTCTGTTTCATAATGTGAACATGTCTCGCCTCTGTCTCCTGTATTTCTCACCTCTGTCTCCTGTATTTCTCACCTCTGTCTCCTGTATGTCTCACCTCTGTCTCCTGTATGTCTCACCTCTGTCTCCTGTATGTCTCACCTCTGTCTCCTGTATGTCTCACCTCTGTCTCCTGTATGTCTCACCTCTGTCTCCGGTATGTCTCACCTCTGCCTCCTGTATTTCTCACCTCTGTCTCCGGTATGTCTCACCTCTGCCTCCTGTATTTCTCACCTCTGTCTCCGGTATGTCTCGCCTCTGCCTCCTGTATTTCTCACCTCTGTCTCCTGTATTTCTCACCTCTGTCTCCTGTATTTCTCACCTCTGTCTCCTGTATTTCATTTCTCACCTCTGTCTCCTGTATTTCTCACCTCTGTCTCCTGTATGTCTCACCTCTGTCTCCTGTATTTCTCACCTCTGTCTCCTGTATTTCTCACCTATTGTGTCCTGTTTCTCCTCTTTAGGGAAATGAGGCAAGTTACCCCCTGGAAATGTGCACACATTGTAAGTATCTTTGATTTACTAACTAACTGCCATTCTTAGTCAGGCATCAACATCAGAAAATGAAACTCTTCTCACTCACCTCCCCTCTCTGCCCTCTCCTGCTTTTGCTTGTCTGAGCTTGCTTTTGGTACATATTTCCTCAGACTATCCAACATTATGATAGAACATCATATGCTCAAATGCAACCCAACAAAAGACAGCATATATATATTAGACTAACACAACACAGAGGACTTCCCCCAGGCTTTCTGCTGGAGCCAGGGGAGACTCAGGGAAACTAAGGGACACACAGGGAGACTCAGGGAAACTCAGGGACACACAGGGAGACTCAGGGACACACAGGGAGACTCAGGGACACACAGGGAGACTCATGGAGACGCAGGGACACACAGGGAGACTCAGGGAGACTCAGGGACACACAGGGAGACTCATGGAGACTCAGGGACACACAGGGAGACTCAGGGACACACAGTGAGACTCAGGGACACACAGGGACACACAGGGAGACTCAGGAAACTCAGGGACACACAGGGAAACTCAGGGACACACAGGAGACTCAGGGACACACAGTGAGACTCAGGGACACACAGGGACACACAGGGAGACTCAGGGACACACAGGGAGACTCATGGAGACGCAGGGACACACAGGGAGACTCAGGGAGACTCAGGGACACACAGGGAGACTCATGGAGACTCAGGGACACACAGGGAGACTCAGGGACACACAGTGAGACTCAGGGACACACAGGGACACACAGGGAGACTCAGGGAAACTCAGGGACACACAGGGAAACTCAGGGACACACAGGGAGACTCAGGGACACACAGTGAGACTCAGGGACACACAGGGAGACTCAGGGACACACAGGGAGACTCAGGGACACACAGGGAGACTCAGGGAAACTCAGGGACACACAGGGAGACTCAGGGACACACAGGGAGACTCAGGGACACACAGGGAGACTCATGGAGTCTCAGGGACACACAGGGAGTCTCAGGGACACACAGGGAGACTCAGGGACACACAGGGAGACTCAGGGAGACTCAGGGACACACAGGGAGACTCAGGGAGACTCAGGGACACACAGGGAGACTCAGGGAGACTCAGGGACACACAGGGAGACTCAGGGACACACAGGGAGACTCAGGGAGACTCAGGGACACACAGGGAGACTCAGGGAGACTCAGGGACACACAGGGAGACTCAGGGACACACAGGGAGACTCAGGGAGACTCAGGGACACACAGGGAGACTCAGGGACACACAGGGAGACTCAGGGACACACAGGGAGACTCAGGGACACACAGGGAGACTCAGGGAGACTCGGGGACACACACAGGGACAAGCAGGCTGCCCAACAGTAGTTGCCGTGGGAGACAAAGAATAAACAGGTGTGTGACCCTGACCCTTGGCGAGCCCGAGGGAGGACTTCACCAGTCTGGGATATTAACAGCTTCGCAAGGACCCGCCCCCTCCCTCTCCCCACAGCCCATGCTCCACCCCTAATGAGACACACTCATACGCGCACACACACACGAGCACACACGCACACACACCCAGCACTAGCAGCAGCCAGTGCCTGTCTGCAGCCTCCCAAAATAACCAAGGCCTGCTTGTTGGAGTTTCTTGTTGCTAGGGGTTTCCCAGAGCCAGAGCAACGGTTGTCGAGGGGAGGGATAGGGAGGGGAGGAGGGGTTTTCTCATGACCACTCTGCTATAAATACTGAACTGTGTCTCCATCTCTCAGCCTGCGATACACACACACACACACGGTTCATTAAACCAGATGCCTTCAGTGTGGACCTGAGCGGTCAGATAGTAGATCAACCAGATTCACCCCTAACCCTTCCACACACTGGAAAGGAATGGGAAAGGGGGATATCTAGTCAGTTGTACAACTGAATGCATTCAAATGAAATGTGTCTTCCGCATTTAACCCAACCCCTCTGAATCAGAGAGGTGGGGGGGGGGGGGCCTAGATACGGGTGAGAGAGAGGTTCCATTACAATCAAATCAAATCAAATTGTATTTTCCACATGCACTGAATACAACAGGTGTAGACATTACAGTGAAATGCTTACTTACAAGCCCTTAACCAACAATGCAGTTTTTAAGAAAAAAATTAAAATAGCAAATAATTAAAGGGCGGCAGTAAAAACAATAACAGTAGGGAGGTTATATACAGGGGGTACCGGTACAGAGTCAATGTGTAATAACAGTAGGGAGGCTATATACAGGGGGTACCGGTACAGAGTCAATGTGTAATAACAGTAGGGAGGCTATATACAGGGGGTACCGGTACAGAGTCAATGTGTAATAACAGTAGGGAGGCTATATACAGGGGGTACCTGTACAGAGTCAATGTGTAATAACAGTAGGGAGGCTATATACAGGGGGTACCGGTACAGAGTCAATGTGTAATAACAGTAGGGAGGTTATATACAGGGGGTACCGGTACAGAGTCAATGTGTAATAACAGTAGGGAGGTTATATACAGGGGGTACCGGTACAGAGTCAATGTGTAATAACAGTAGGGAGGTTATATACAGGGGGTACCGGTACAGAGTCAATGTGCGGGGGCACCGGTTAGTCGAGGTTATTGAGGTGAGAGGTAATATGTACATGTGGGTAGAGTTAAAGTGACTATGCATAAATACTAAACAGAGTAGCAGCAGCGTAAAAGAGGGGGTGGGGGTGGGGTGGGGGGGCAATGCAAATAGTCCGGGTAGCCATGATTAGCTGTTCAGGAGTCTTATGGCTTGGGGGTAGAAGCTGTTAAGAAGCCTTTTGGACCTAGACTTGGCGCTCCGGTACCGCTTGCTGTGCGTTAGCAGAGAGAACAGTCTATGACTAGGGTGGCTGGAGTCTTTGATAATTTTTAGGGCCTTCCTCTGACACCGCCTGGTATAGAGGTCCTGGATGGCAGGAAGCTTGGCCCCAGTGATGTACTGGGCCGTACGCACTACCCTCTGTAGTGCCTTGCGGTCGGAGGCCGAGCAGTTGCCATACAAGGCGGTGATGCAACCAGTCAGGATGCTCTCGATGGTACAGCTGTAGAACTTTTTGAGGATCTGAGGACCCATGCCAAATCTTTTCAGTCTCCTGAAGGGGAATAGGCCTCTTCACGACTTTCTTGGTGTGTTTGGACCATGATAGTTTGTTGGTGATGTGGACACCAAGGAACTTGAAGCTCTCAACCTGGTCCACTACAGCCCCGTCGATGAGAATGGGGGCGTGCTCAGTCCTCTTTTTTTCCTGTAGTCCACAATCATCTCCTTTGTCTTGATCACGTTGAGGGAGATGTTGTTATCCTGGCACCACACGGCCAGGTCTCTGACCTCTTCCCTATAGGCTGTCTCATCATTGTCGGTGATCAGGCCTACCACTGTTGTGTCGTCGGCAAACTTAATGATGGTGTTGGAGTCGTGCCTGGCCATGCAGTCATGGGTGAACAGGGAGTACAGGAGGGGACTGAGTACGCACCCCTGAGGGGCCCTCGTGTTGAGGATCAGCATGGCAGATGTGTTGTTACCTACCCTTACCACCTGGGGGCGGCGTTTAGTCCCAGGGTCCTTAACTTAGTGATGAGTTTTGAGGGCACTATGGTGTTGAACGCTGAGCTGTAGTCAATGAATAGCATTCTCACGTAGGTGTTCCTCTTGTCCAGGTGGGAAAGGGCAGTGTGAAGTGCAATAGAGATGGCATCATCTATGGATCTGTTGGGGCGGTATGCAAATTGGAGTGGGTCTAGGGTTTCTGGGATAATGGTGTTGATGTGAGCCATGGCCAGCCTTTCAAAGCACTTCATGGCTACAGACGTGAGTGCTACAGGTCGGTAGTCATTTAGGCAGGTTATCTTAGTGTTCTTGGGCACAGGGACTATGGTGGTCTGCTTGAAACATGTTGGTATTACAGACTCAGTCAGGGACATGTTGAAAATTGGTCAGCGCATGCTCGGAGTACACGTCCTGGTAATCCGTCTGGCCCTGCGGCCTTGTGAATGTTGACCTGCTTAAAAGTCTTACTCACATCGGCTACAGAGAGCGTGATCACATAGTCATCCGGAACAGCTGATGCTCTCATGCATGCTTCAGTGTTGCTTGCCTCAAAGCGAGCATAGAAGTGATTTAGATCGTCTGGTAGGCTTGTGTCACTGGGCAGCTCGTGGCTGTGCTTCCCTTTATAGTCTGTAATAGTTTTCAAGCCCTGCCACATCCGACGAGCGTCAGAGCCGATGTAGTACGATTCAATCTTAGTCCTGTATTGACTCATTGCCTGTTTCATGGTTTGTCAGAGGGCATAGCGGGATTTCTTATAAGCGTCCGGGTTAGAGTCCCGCTCCTTGAAAGTGGCAGCTCTACCCTTTAGCTTAGTGCGGATGTTGCCTGTAATCCATGGCTTCTGGTTGGGGTATGTACGTACGGTCACTGTGGGGACGACGTCATCGATGCACTTATTGATGAAGCCAGTGATTGATGTGGTGTACTCCTCAATGCTATCGGAAGAATCCCGGAACATATTCCAGTCTGTGCTAGCAAAACAGTCCTGTAGCTTAGCATCTGACCACTTCCTTATTAACCGAGTCACTGGTGCTTCCTGCTTTAGTTTTTGGTTATAAGCAGGAATCAGGAGGATAGAGTTATGGTCAGATTTGCCAAATGGAGGGCGAGGGAGAGCTTTGTACGCGTCTCTGTGTGTGGAGTAAAGGTGGTCTAGAGTTTTTTTCCCTCTGGTTGCACATTTAACATGCTGGTAGAAATTAGGTAGAACGTATTTAAGTTTCCCTGCATTAAAGTCCCCGGCCACTGGGAGCGCTGCCTCTGGATGAGCGTTTTCCTGTTTACTTATGGCCTTATACAGCTCATTGAGTGCAATCTTAGTGCCTGCATCGGTCTGTGGTGGTAAATAGATAGCTACGAAAAATATACAGTGAGGGAAAAAAGTATTTGATCCCCTGCTGATATTGTACATTTGCCCACTGACAAAGACATGATCAGTCTATAATTTTAATGGTAGGTTTATTTGAACAGTGAGATACAGAATAACAACAAAGAAATCCAGAAAAACGCATGTCAAAAATGTTATAAATTGATTTGCATTTTAATGAGGGAAATACAGTGGGGGAAAAAAGTATTTAGTCAGCCACCAATTGTGCAAGTTCTCCCACTTAAAAAGATGAGAGAGGCCTGTAATTTTCATCATAGGTACACGTCAACTATGACAGACAAAATGAGAAAAAAAAATCCAGAAAATCACATTGTAGGATTTTTAATGAATTTATTAGCAAATTATGGTGGAAAATAAGTATTTGGTCAATAACAAAAGTTTCTCAATACTTTGTTATATACGCTTTGTTGGCAATGACACAGGTCAAACGTTTTCTGTAAGTCTTCACAAGGTTTTCACACACTGTTGCTGGTATTTTGGCCCATTCCTCCATGCAGATCTCCTCTAGAGCAGTGATGTTTTGGGGCTGTCGCTGGGCAACACAGACGTTCAACTCCCTCCCTCCAAAGATTTTCTATGGGGTTGAGATCTGGAGACTGGCTAGGCCACTCCAGGACCTTGGAATGCTTCTTACGAAGCCACTCCTTCGTTGCCCGGGTGGTGTGTTTGGGATCATTGTCATGCTGAAAGACCCAGCCACGTTTCATCTTCAATGCCCTTGCTGATGGAAGGAGGTTTTCACTCAAAATCTCACGATACATGGCCCCATTCATTCTTTCCTTTACACGGATCAGTCGTCCTGGTCCCTTTGCAGAAAAACAGCCCCAAAGCATGATGTTTCCACCCCCATGCTTCACAGTAGGTATGGTGTTCTTTGGATGCAACTCAGCATTCTTTGTCCTCCAAACACAACGAGTTGAGTTTTTACCAAGAAGTTCTATTTTGGTTTCATCTGACCATACGATATTCTCCCAATCCTCTTCTGGATCATCCAAATGCACTCCAGCAAACTTCAGACGGGCCTGGACATGTACTGGCTTAAGCAGGGGGACACATCTGGCACTGCAGGATTTGAGTCCCTGGCGGCGTAGTGTGTTAATGATGGTAGGCTTTGTTACTTTGGTCCCAGCTCTCTGCAGGTCATTCACTAGGTCCCCCCGTGTGGTTCTGGGATTTTTGCTCACCGTTCTTGTGATCATTTTGACCCCACGGGGTGAGATTCTGCGTGGAGCCACAGATCGAAGGAGATTATCAGTGGTCTTGTATGTCTTCCATTTCCCAATAATTGCTCCCACAGTTGATTTCTTCAAACCAAGCTGCTTACCTATTGCAGATTCAGTCTTCCCAGCCTGGTGCAGGTCTACAATTTTGTTTCTGGTGTCCTTTGACAGCTCTTTGGTCTTGGCCATAGTGGAGTTTGGAGTGTGACTGTTTGAATTTGTGGACAGGTGTCTTTTATACTGATAACAAGTTCAAACAGGTGCCATTAATACAGGTAACGAGTGGAGGACAGATGAGCCTCTTAAAGAAGAAGTTACAGGTCTGTGAGAGCCAGAAATCTTGCTTGTTTGTAGGTGACCAAATAATTATTTTCCACCATATTTGCAAATAAATTCATTAAAAATCCTACAATGTGATTTTCTGGATTTTCTTTTCTCAATTTGTCTGTCATAGTTGACGTGTAACTATGAAAAAAATTACAGGCCTCTCTCATCTTTCTAAGTGGGAGAACTTGCACAATTGGTGGCTGACTAAATACTTTTTTCCCCCACTGTAAGTATTTGACCCCTCTGCAAAACATGACTTAGTACTTGGTGGCAAAACCCTTGTTGGCAATCACAGAGGTCAGACGTTTCTTGTAGTTGGCCACCAGGTTTGCACACATCTCAGGAGGGATTTTGTTCCACTCCTCTTTGCAGATCTTCTCCAAGTCATTAAGGTTTCAAGGCTGACGTTTGGCAACTCGAACCTTCAGCTCCCTCCACAGATCTTCTATGGGATTAAGGTCTGGTCCATCGTCCCTTTGATGCGGTGAAGTTCTCCTGTCCCCTTAGCAGAAAAACACCCCCAAAGCATAATGTTTCCACCTCCATGTTTGACGGTGGGGATGGTGTTCTTGGGGTCATAGGCAGCATTCCTCCGCCTCCAAACACAGCGAGTTGAGTTGATGCCAAAGAGCTCGATTATGGTCTCATCTGACCACAACACTTTCACCCAGTTCTCCTCTGAATCATTCAGATGTTCATTGGCAAACTTCAGACGGCCCTGTATATGTGCTTTCTTGAGCAGGGGGACCTTGCGGGCGCTGCAGGATTTCAGTCCTTCACGGCGTAGTGTGTTACCAATTGTTTTCTTGGTGACTATGGTCCCAGCTGCCTTGAGATCATTGACAAGATCCTCCCGTGTAGTTCTGGGCTGATTCCTCACCGTTCTCATGATCATGGCAACTCCACGAGGTGAGATCTTGCATGGAGCCCCAGGCTGAGGGAGATTGACAGTTATTTTGTGTTTCTTCCATTTGCGAATAATCGCACCAACTGTTGTCACCTTCTCACCAAGCTGCTTGGCGATGGTCTTGTAGCCCATTCCAGCCTTGTGTAGGTCTACAATCTTGTCCCTGACATCGTTGGAGAGCTCTTTGGTCTTGGCCATGGTGGATAGTTTGGAATCTGATTGATTGATTGCTTCTGTGGACAGGTGTCTTTTATACAGGTAACAAGCTGAGATTAGGAGCACTCCCTTTAAGAGTGTGCTCCTAATCTCAGCTCGTTACCTGTATAAAAGACACCTGGGAGCCAGAAATCTTTCTGATTGAGAGGGGGTCAAATACTTATTTCCCTCATTATAATGCAAATCAATTTATAACATTTTTGACATGCGTTTTTCTGGATTTTTTTGTTGTTATTCTGTCTCTCACTGTTCAAATAAACCTACCTTTAAAATTATAGACTGATCATTTCTTTGTCAGTGGGCAAACGTACAAAATCAGCAGGGGATCAAATACATTTTTCCCTCACTGTAGATGAAAACTCTCTTGGTAAATAGTGTGGTCTACAGCTTATCATGAGAGACTCTACCTCAGGCGAGCAAAACCTCAAGACCTCCTTAGTATTAGATTTTATGCACCAGCTGTTGTTTACAAATATACACAGACCGCCACCCCTTGTCTTACCGGAGTCAGCCGTTCTATGCTGCCGATGTAGCGTATATCCCGTCAGCTGTATGTTATCCATGTCGTCGTTCAGCCACGACTCGGTGAAACACAAGATATTACGGTTTTTAATGTCCCGTTGGTAGGATAACCGTGATCTTAGGTCGTTGAACGTAGGCTAATAGGATTGATGGAAGAGGAAGTTTACTCGCATGATAACCGTGATCTTAGGTCGTTGAACATTGGCTAATAGGATTGATGGAAGAGGCAGTTTACTCGCATGATAACCGTGATCTTAGGTCGTTGAACGTAGGCTAATAGGATTGATGGAAGAGGCAGTTTACTCGCATGATAACCGTGATCTTAGGTCGTTGAACGTTGGCTAATAGGATTGATGGAAGAGGCAGTTTACTCGCATGATAACCGTGATCTTAGGTCGTTGAACGTTGGCTAATAGGATTGATGGAAGAGGCAGTTTACTCGCATGATAACCGTGATCTTAGGTCGTTGAACGTTGGCTAATAGGATTGATGGAAGAGGCAGTCTTCTCGCTCGCCGTCGGTTTATAAGGAGGACAGGACAACCACTCCCGTAGCAAGACCTATTCTTAAACTATTGTATTACAACTGTTCTACTAAATGATGTAGCCTACAGTCCAATTAATTTGGAGACATTACTAGCAGTCTGGTAGCAGTATGAATGGTGAGATTTAGTGTAGAGTTTGCTGAACAACAGAATCCCTGTAGGCAGCTTTACATGCTGCTGTCCGTCCACTATCATCTTGGTTGCCCATTTTAAAAGTACAGGCATGCACTCACTCAACGCACACAAAGACACAGACACACGGGTCCCTAATCGACAAAACCCATGATGTTATCTCTCTGTGTGGTGAGATGAATGCACTGCTACAATGCTCATTTGATTGCCCATTGTGCAACTGTTTTTTTCTTCCCCTGAAAAATGAAAGGAGCTGTGTGTGTGCATGCGCCTGCGTGTATCTGGGAGTGTGTGTGTACGTGCATTCCAGGGTTTCTGTTAACCAGTAATAGCCGGCTTTTGGCCGATTAAAAAAAATTAATAAAAATAATAATAATAGAAAAGCCGATAAATAAAATAGGCTCCCGTCCAATTGTCCAGGACAAGAAGAAAACATCTCAATGAATTTGGGATCTATCATCCCCCAGTTAGTTTAGAAATACAGGCACAATTAAGATTAAGTGCCTTGCTCAAGGGCACATCGGCAGATTTTTATTCTAGTCGGATCGGGGATTCAAACCAGCGACCTTTTAGTTACTGGCCCAACACTCTCAACCACTAGGTTTCTACTCTGGGGGACAGTAGATTGATAGGCTAGTGATTTTGGTGTTCGTTACTCATCTTGTTGGCTGAGGAAAAGTAAATGTGGACAGTTACTCTTAACATCTTCAAAGTACGGATCAGAGTTAGGTAAGAAGGACCGCACATCGTTGCGTCCTCGACTTGCATGTTCTGTTAATATGAATTACCGTCATCTAAATGTGATTTCTGTCATTCTGAGCACCGTGGGTGGACGCCCTCATCAGGTTACTCACCCAATGCATATTGGGTCCGGTACATTTTAAATGCTGCCGGTCAAATGGCCAGCGTATATGTCTATTTATGTCTGTGTGTGTGTCTCTGTGCGCTCATGTCTGTGTTTGTGTGGTTTTGGGGACTAGCAGCAGGTTCCTGTTGCCTAGTAACACAGTTAAGAGTGCATCCAGTATTGATGAACAAATGGTCTCTTTCTGCTGTGTGGAGTATCTAGCTATATGAGATTATCATAATCATCTCCATCTCAGTCACTAAGGAGGAAGTCCCTCCCAGCAGGAGCATATCTCAATGAGACTATTCTAAAAGTGGACAGCATTTCAGTAAGGGCTTCTGCATGTTCAATGTAAATAAGGTAGATGATCAAGATGAGCGATTCTACGTCTTGTCTTGTCCATCAGACATCACAGTATAGCTTCATCCCCTGTCTCTCACTGTGCTCGAACCATAGATCGTCTCTCTCCCTCACTAACACACGTGACCAACCTCTTGACAACGTCTCTTAGCCAATCACACTGTTGAAGAGTAATGATTCTAGTGGAGTGGAGACATTTCAAGCTGGGGAGTGAGGTTACCAATCCAACTAATATAATATATGCTATTTAGGCCAACAACATTCAGCAGATGCTTTTATCCAAAGGGACTTACAGTCATGCGTGCATACATTTTCGTGTGGGTGGCCCCAGCGGGAATCAATCCAACTATCTTAACGATGCAAGTGCCATGCTCTACCAACTGAGCTACAGAGGACAACAACTCTGTTATGCTTGCTCATACTGATGGCCTCAAACACATTGTCTAACTTTAACCAACAGTCCAGTCTCCTACTCCTAGTACAGGCTTTAACCAACAGTCCAGTCTCCTACTCCTAGTACAGGCTTTAACCAACAGTCCAGTCTCCTACTCCTAGGACAGGCTTTAACCAACAGTCCAGTCTCCTACTCCTAGTACAGGCTTTAACCAACAGTCCAGTCTCCTACTCCTAGGACAGGCTTTAACCAACAGTCCAGTCTCCTACTCCTAGTACAGATTTTAACCAACAGTCCAGTCTCCTACTCCTAGGACAGGCTTTAACCAACAGTCCAGTCTCCTACTCCTAGTACAGGCTTTAACCAACAGTCCAGTCTCCTACTCCTAGTACAGATTTTAACCAACAGTCCAGTCTCCTACTCCTAGGACAGGCTTTAACCAACAGTCCAGTCTCCTACTCCTAGTACAGGCTTTAACCAACAGTCCAGTCTCCTACTCCTAGTACAGGCTTTAACCAACAGTCCAGTCTCCTACTCCTAGTACAGGCTTTAACCAACAGTCCAGTCTCCTACTCCTAGTACAGATTTTAACCAACAGTCCAGTCTCCTACTCCTAGTACAGATTTTAACCAACAGTCCAGTCTCCTACTCCTAGGACAGGCTTTAACCAACAGTCCAGTCTCCTACTCCTAGTACAGGCTTTAACCAACAGTCCAGTCTCCTACTCCTAGTACAGGCTTTAACCAACGGTCCAGTCTCCTACTCCTAGTACAGATTTTAACCAACAGTCCAGTCTCCTACTCCTAGTACAGGTTGTGCTGTAATCAACCACCCTTGAACAGGACTTTTCAGTGATAAGGATGTGTTGTGTGTACATCCCAGCAGTATGCTGCACAGCTATGTCACCACCATAGTGGTGTCAGTTGAACTCAAACACATGATGTCACCTAATAGTGGTGTCAGCCAAACTCAAACACATGATGTCACCTAATAGTGGTGTCAGCGTGACTCAAACACATGATGTCACCTAATAGTGGTGTCAGCGTGACTCAAACACATGATGCCACCTAATAGTGGTGTCAGTATGACTCAAACATATGTCACCTAATAGTGGTGTCAGCATGACTCAAACACATCATGTCACCTAATAGTGGTGTCAGTATGACTCAAACACATTATGTCACCTAATAGTGGTGTCAGCGTGACTCAAACACATGTCACCTAATAGTGGTGTCAGCGTGACTCAAACACATGATGTCACCTAATAGTGGTGTCAGCGTGACTCAAACACATGATGTCACCTAATAGTGGTGTCAGCGTGACTCAAACACATGATGTCACCTAATAGTGGTGTCAGCGTGACTCAAACACATGATGTCACCTAATAGTGGTGTCAGTGTGACTCAAACACATGTCACCTAATAGTGGTGTCAGCGTGACTCAAACACATGTCACCTAATAGTGGTGTCAGTGTGACTCAAACACATTATGTCACCTAATAGTGGTGTCAGCGTGACTCAAAAACATGTCACCTAATAGTGGTGTCAGTGTGACTCAAACACATGTCACCTAATAGTGGTGTCAGTGTGACTCAAACACATGATGTCACCTAATAGTGGTGTCAGCGTGACTCAAACACGTCACCTAATAGTGGTGTCAGCTTGACTCAAACACATGTCACCTAATAGTGGTGTCAGTGTGACTCAAACACATGATGTCACCTAATAGTGGTGTCAGCGTGACTCCAACACATGATGTCACCTAATAGTGGTGTCAGTGTGACTCAAACACATGATGTCACCTAATAGTGGTGTCAGCGTGACTCAAACACATGTCACCTAATAGTGGTGTCAGCGTGACTCCAACACATGATGTCACCTAATAGTGGTGTCAGCGTGACTCAAACACATGATGTCACCTAATAGTGGTGTCAGCGTGACTCCAACACATGATGTCACCTAATAGTGGTGTTAGCGTGACTCAAACACATGATGTCACCTAATAGTGGTGTCAGCGTGACTCAAACACATGATGTCACCTAATAGTGGTGTCAGCATGACTCAAACACATGTCACCTAATAGTGGTGTCAGCGTGACTCAAACACATGATGTCACCTAATAGTGGTGTCAGCGTGACTCAAACACATGATGTCACCTAATAGTGGTGTCAGCTTGACTCAAACACATGATGTCACCTAATAGTGGTGTCAGCGTGACTCAAACACATGATGTCACCTAATAGGGGTGTCAGCCTGACATAGAAATATCATAGAATAATGGTACGTTATCTGTGTACTGCAATCTAGTTAACCACTTTCATTAGGCCTAAACAAATGTAAGTTAGTACATTGTGTCAATATATCCTCCTCTAAGAAAAAAAAAGTGAGAGACAGATGGTACAAGGCAGATTTGTTCCCCGGAAATCTGGCTATGGAGTGCCTGCAGCAACTGCTGTCTCTATACTCGTCTACCATTCAAAGTCATCCCTCTATCTTCTGTTTAGTCATCAGGCTAATGAATGATGGCATCGTCCAACCCAAAACGCACACACACACATCTCTCTCTCCCTCTCTCTCTCACACTCATTCCATTTCTCTCTGGCTCATAGTCGTGCTTTCTGCAACAGCTAAGTCTCTCTGTACTCTCTCTCCTTTTCTGTTCCTCTTCATTTCACCTTCTCTCTCTTCACTACCTCCTCTCTCTCTCCATTCTGTTTGGTTTGTCTATAGATGAATAGTTATGTCTGACTATTGGTTACACAGTTTAGAGTAGTATTGGGGGGGGGGGGGGGGGGGGGGGCAGTAGACCGGTTCACGTGATCATGGCGTGTCTGAATAAGCTTATACTGTAGTTAGTATCTATGTTATTCCTGAGCGTACTCCATGCTGTTGTGTGAGAGGGGACAACAGAAACTAGGTGGGATCAGTACTCTCTGTAATGGCAGGAGCTCACAAGGCTCAGGGCAACAAGCTCTCCTCTGGGACGGGGATGGGTAGAGCTGTTTATTCTACCGGCATCAACACGGCCAACAACAGATGTAAGTTCACTGAACTGGAAGATTTCAGGCAATGTTTGTGTAGTTAACTTGATCTTTGTGGTTTTTTTCCCCGCCTGTGTTTTAAAGGCACTGTTACTGTATCAGGTCTGTTACTGTATCAGGTCTGTTACTGTATCAGGTCTGTTACTGTATCAGGTCTGTTACTGTACCAGGTATGTTACTGTATCAGGTCTGTTACTGTACCAGGTCTGTTACTGTACCAGGTCTGTTACTGTACCAGGTCTGTTACTGTACCAGGTCTGTTACTGTATCAGGTCTGTTACTGTACCAGGTCTGTTACTGTACCAGGTCTGTTACTGTACCAGGTCTGTTGTCTGTTACTGTATCAGGTCTGTTACTGTATCAGGTCTGTTACTGTACCAGGTCTGTTACTGTACCAGGTCTGTTACTGTACCAGGTCTGTTGCTGTACCAGGTCTGTTACTGTACCAGGTCTGTTACTGTATCAGGTCTGTTGCTGTACCAGGTCTGTTACTGTACCAGGTCTGTTACTGTACCAGGTCTGTTACTGTACCAGGTCTGTTACTGTATCAGGTCTGTTACTGTATCAGGTCTGTTACTGTACCAGGTCTGTTACTGTATCAGGTCTGTTACTGTATCAGGTCTGTTACTGTACCAGGTCTGTTACTGTATCAGGTCTGTTACTGTATCAGGTCTGTTACTGTACCAGGTCTGTTACTGTATCAGGTCTGTTACTGTATCAGGTCTGTTACTGTACCAGGTCTGTTACTGTACCAGGTCTGTTGTCTGTTACTGTATCAGGTCTGTTACTGTATCAGGTCTGTTA
>NW_028161250.1:0-1000 GCF_964263955.1 Coregonus lavaretus
CTTGTATAAGCACTGTTAAATGACTGTTAAGAATGAAATGTGTGATGTGTCAGCATTTGAATTTATAGAGGACCTTGAAGTGCATTGTCTAACATTAAAATCAAATGTATTTACTTCTAAGGCATACCACCATTAAATACTATTACAATACAAGTGTTTGCAAACCTTGTATAAGCCCAACACCATCCCTGGTGTGATTACAGTATATCTCCCTCTCTGTTTGGTTATCTCACCTTTCTCACACAACATAATAGCGAAAATCTTTTTCAAGTCGTCGTTATCAAACACACCCACTTCTTTCCTTTCTGAACTCTGCTGCTGCTGCATGTCCCAGTGGTTCCCCTCCCCTCGTGCTGGTTTCTGCAATCACAGTCCCTGTCTGAGTCCCAAATGGCACCCTATTCCCTACATAGTGCACTACTTTTGACCAGAGCCCTATGAGCACTACATAGGTAATAGGGTGTAATTTGGGACGCAGACCCAGCCTCCCTCTAATCTGGCACCAGGGGCCCCCAGGAGCCCCTCTCTCTCTGCCCAGGGCTCCTCTGGGAGCCGGGGGGGGGAGGGGGGGGGGGGGGGGGGGGGGGGGGAGGCTGTTGCCGGGGCATATCTGCTCCCTCTCAGCAGGGCTGCAAGAGCAGCTCCACCTCCCCCTGTAACCTAGCTAGTGCAAGCCTCAACAACTGTATTTAAGTCACAGATCAAGCATCAGCCCCAACAAGAGTCCCAACCTAATAGCCTCAGCCCCAGCCAGTCTTAGCCGCAGATAGTCTTAGCCCCAGCCAGTCTTAGCCCCAGATAGTCTTAGCCCCAGCCAGTCTTTGCCCCAGATATCTTAGCCCCAGCCAGTCTTAGCCCCAGCTAGTCTTAGCCCCAGCAAGTCTTAGCCCAAGCCTCAGCACTAGCTCAAGCCCTAGCCCAAGCCCAATCTATACCCACCCCAGCCTCTCCCCTCTAGACAAGGCCTAGCATCAGCCCCAGTCTCAACCCCAGCCCCAGG
>NW_028161249.1:0-10000 GCF_964263955.1 Coregonus lavaretus
TCTCTCTCTCTCTCTCGCTCTCTTCTCTCTCTCTCCAATCTATCTCTCTCTCTCTCTCTCTCTCTCTCAATTCAATTTCAATTTAAGGGCTTTATTGGCATGGGAAACATATGTTTCAAGTGAAATAGATAATAAACAAAAGTGAAATAAACAATAAAAAATGTACAGTAAACATTACACTCACAAAAGTTCCAAAATAATAAAGACATTTCAAGTGTCATATTATATCTATATACAGTGTTGTAATGATGTGCAAATAGTTAAAGTACAAAAGGGAAAATAAATTAACATAAATATAGGTTGTATTTACAATGGTGTTTGTTTTTCACTGGTTGCCCTTTTCTTGTGGCAACAGGTCACAAATCTTGCTGCTGTGATTGCACACTGTGGTATTTCACTCAATAGATATGGGAGTTTATCAAAGTTGGATTTGTTTTCGAATTCTTTGTGGGTCTGTCTAATCTGAGGGAAATATGTGTCTCTAAAATGGTCATACATTTGGCAGGAGGTTAGGAAGTGCAGCTCAGTTTCCACCTCATTTTGTGGGCAGTGTGCACATATTTTTTTTCTTGATAGCCAGGTCTGCCTTCGGCGGCCTTTCTCAATAGCAAGGCTATGCTCACTGAGTCTGTACATAGTCAAGATTTCCTTAAATTTGGTTCAGTCACAGTGGTCAGGTATTCTGCCACTGTGTGCTCTCAGTTTAGGGCCAAATATCATTCTAGTTTGCTCTGGTTTCTTTGTAAATTATTTCCAATGTGTCAAGTAATTATCTTTTTGTTTTCTCATGATTTGGTTGAGTCTAATTGTGTTGCTGTCCTGGGGCTCTGTGGGGTCTGTTTGTGTTTGTGAACAGAGCCCCAGGACCAGCTTGCTTAGGGGGCTCTTCTCCAGGTTCATTTCTCTGTAGGTGATGGCTTTGTTATGGAAGGTTTGGGAATCGCTTCCTTTTAGGTGGTTGTAGAATTTAATGGCTCTTTTCTGGATTTTGATAATTAGCGGGTATCGGCCTAATTCTGCTCTGCATGCATTATTTGGTGTTTCACGTTGTACACAGAGGATATTTTTGCTGAATTCTGCATGCAGAGTCTCAATTTGGTGTTTGTCCCATTTTGTGAATTCTTGGTTGGTGAGCGGACCCCAGACCTCACAACCATACATGGAAATATTCTATAACAGATTCAAGAAGGCCCTTCTTGCCTTGTCTCTCAGATCATTCACAGCTTTTTGGAAGTTACCTGTGGCGCTGATGTTTAGGCGAGGTATGTATAGTTTTTTGTGTGCTCTAAGGCAACGGTGTCTAGATGGAATTTGTATTCGGGGTCCTGGCAACTGGACCTTTTTTGGAACACCAGTATTCTTGTCTTACTGAGATTTACTGTCAGGGCCCAGGTCTGACAGAATCTGTGCAGAAGATCTAGGTGCTGCTGTAGGCCCTCCTTGGTTGGGGACAGAAGCACTAGATCATCAGCAAACAGTAGACATTTGACTTCAGATTCTAGTAGGGTGAGGCCGGGTGCTGCAGACTGTTCTAGTGCCCTCGCCAATTCGTTGAAATATATATTGAAGAGGGTGGGGCTTAAGCTGCATCCCTGTCTCACCTCTCTCTCTCTCTCTCCCTCGCTGTCTCTCTCCCCACTCCTCTATCTCTAGTCCCCCTTCTACTGTTTCTCTCCATTTCTCGTTTGCTCTTTCCCACTTCCTCTTCTATGAGTCTTTTCTCAGTTCTCTACATTTTTGTGAAACCAAAATAAGTTATGCAAGTCATTGCTATGTTTCTGGTTTGCCTGTGTTGTGTGTGTCTTCCTGTTGTATTGTCTGGGTAATTACAGGCCTGCGTGTGTGTGTGTGTGTGTGCAACATCCAGGCATGACAATGAATCATTTCCTGTCATTCAGCCAGCAAACAGCAAATTACTGTACACAAACAGCAGACATCGTTCAACACACAACACAGACACATGTAGACAAAGGCTGCAGGCCAAACTGTAATACACACACAAATGCCTTATTACACACAGACCTGTGTGTCTGCATCATGTACTGTAACTAGATGATGTCATTCAAAGGCAGTCTACCCTCTAATCAGCACAGAATGAACATCAAGATGGGAGACTGCAGTGTTAGTGTGTACGAGTGTGTCTGTGTGTGTGTGGGAGGGAGGGCAGAGCTTTCAGACAGAGTTTACAGTCAGACAGATAGTTGTAAATCCCACTTCTCTTTGTGGCTGTGTGAAACTGTCCTCTCAGCTGTAAGTGGCAGGGCAGAGCAGTTGCTGAGGGTTAGTGTCAGACAGTGGCCACGCTCACTCAAACTCAGCAATATGGAAGCTAAAGCCATCCGCTTCATATACAGCAGGGGGTGTAAAGGTAGGACACAGACAACGGTGTGTGTGTGTGTACAGTTTTGTGTGTGTGCTTGTGTGAGCGCTGATCGTGTGGTGTGTAGGTGTGTGGGAGAGATGATTGTGTGTGTGTGTGTGTGTGTATTTGATGTGTATTATTTTAAGATTGAGGGGTTCATAGAATCTTAAGCCCTCTTGTCTGCCAAGCAGCTATGAGAGCATAGCATTAGTCTGTCATCTGTCATCCCTAATACAGTTTATCATCATGCGTGTGTGTCCTCAATACTTGAAATGCTGCCTTCACATTCACTCAGGATTCTTTGCTTGGCATGGCCTCAGTCTCTCTCTCCATTCAGTGTGTGTGATGCCTTACCCCCTTTTTTTACATTTCCCTTAGAAAAACAGGTCGCCTACACAATAATAAAACACAACTTCAAAATCTAATATTTGTATCATACACTGCTCAAAAAAATCAAGGGAACACTAAAATAACACATCCTAGATCTGAATGAATGAAATAATCTTATTAAATACTTTTTTCTTTACATAGTTGAATGTGCTGACAACAAAATCACACAAAAATTATCAATGGAAATCAAATGTATCAACATTTTACATTTACATTTTAGTCATTTAGCAGACGCTCTTATCCAGAGCGACTTACATGAGCAATTAGGGTTAAGTGCCTTGCTCAAGGGCACATCGACAGATTTTTCACCTAGTCGGCTCGGGGATTAGAACCAGCGACCATTCGGTTACTGGCACAACGCTCTTAACCACTAAGCTACCTGCCGCCCACATCAACCCATG
Source organism: Coregonus lavaretus (assembly GCF_964263955.1). Lineage (NCBI taxonomy): Eukaryota > Metazoa > Chordata > Actinopteri > Salmoniformes > Salmonidae > Coregonus > Coregonus lavaretus. Next base: position 3,154 of record NW_028161249.1, read on the forward strand.
GAGGACTGGATTTGGAGTCACCCTCAAAATTTAAGTGGAAAACCACACTACAGGCTGATCCAACTTTGATGTAATGTCCTTAAAACAAGTCAAAATGAGGCTCAGTAGTGTGTGTGGCCTCCACGTGCCTGTATGACCTCCCTACAACGCCTGGGCATGCTCCTGATGAGGTGGCGGATGGTCTCCTGAGGGATCTCCTCCCAGACCTGGACTAAAGCATCCGCCAACTCCTGGACAGTCTGTGGTGCAACGTGGCGTTGGTGGATGGAGCGAGACATGATGTCCCAGATGTGCTCAATTGGATTCAGGTCTGGGGGACGGGCGGGCCAGTTCATAGCATCAATGCCTTCCTCTTGCAGGAACTGCTGACACACTCCAGCCACATGAGGTCTAGCATTGTCTTGCATTAGGAGGAACCCAGGGCCAACCGCACCAGCATATGGTCTCACAAGGGGTCTGAGGATCTCATCTCGGTACCTAATGGCAGTCAGGCTACCTCTGGCGAGCACAGGGAGGGCTGTGCGGCCCCCCAAAGAAATGCCACCCCACACCATGACTGACCCACCGCCAAACCGGTCATGCTGGAGGATGTTGCAGGCAGCAGAACGTTTTCCACGGCATCTCCAGACTCTGTCACGTCTGTCACATGTGCTCAGTGTGAACCTGCTTTCATCTGTGAAGAGCACAGGGCGCCAGTGGCGAATTTGCCAATCTTTGTGTTCTCTGGCAAATGCCAAACGTCCTGCACGGTGTTGGGCTGTAAGCACAACCCCCACCTGTGGACGTCGGGCCCTCATACCACCCTCATGGAGTCTGTTTCTGACCGTTTGAGCAGACACATGCACATTTGTGGCCTGCTGGAGGTCATTTTGCAGGGCTCTGGCAGTGCTCCTCCTGCTCCTCCTTTCACAAAGGCGGAGGTAGCGGTCCTGCTGCTGGGTTGTTGCCCTCCTACGGCCTCTTCCACGTCTCCTGATGTACTGGCCTGTCTCCTGGTAGCGCCTCCATGCTCTGGACACTACGCTGACAGACACAGCAAACCTTCTTGCCACAGCTCGCATTGATGTGCCATCCTGGATGAGCTGCACTACCTGAGCCACTTGTGTGGGTTGTAGACTCCGTCTCATGCTACCACTAAAGTGAAAGCACCGCCAGCATTCAAAAGTGACCAAAACATCAGCCAGGAAGCATAAAAACTGAGAAGTGGTCTGTGGTCACCACCTGCAAAACCAGTCCTTTATTGGGGGTGTCTTGCTAATTGCCTATAATTTCCACCTGTTGTCTATTCCATTTGCACAACAGCATGTGAAATGTATTCTCAATCAGTGTTGCTTCCTAAGTGGACAGTTTGATTTCACAGAAGTGTGATTGACTTGGAGTTACATTGTGTTGTTTAAGTGTTCCCTTTATTTTTTTGAGCAGTGTATAATAGGCTATTTGTATGAACATTTGTAGTTGTCACGATCGTCGTTAAGAGAGGAGGACCAAGGCGCAGCGTGATGAACGAACATGTTTATTTATCATTAGCGATAAACACGGACAGTAAACAAAAACAACAAACGACTCGTAACGTCCTAGGTAACATAGACCAACACGGAACAAGAACCCACAAACACAAAGGGAAAAACAGACAGTTTAAATATGGCTCCCAATCAGAGACAACCAGCCAAAAGCTGACACTCGTTGCCTCTGATTGGGAGTCACTCAGGCCAACATAGAAATAAACAAACTAGAACTCCCAACATAGAAATACACCACATAGAAAGAACACACCCTGGCTCAACATATAGAGTCCCAGAGCCAGGGTGTTACAGTACCCCCCCCTAAAGGCGCGGACTGCGACCGCGCCTCAACTAGAGCAAAACAGGGGAGGGCTGGGTGGGCATTCCTCCTCGGCGGCGGTTCTGGCTCCGGCCTTGCCCACCACCCTCCAATAAACCCCCCATAGCGCCCCTGGTCCGGTCTGGCCCCGCTGGCTGGAGCTGAACTGGACGTAGCAGGAGCGGTTAGCTTCAGCTCCGTAGTGGAGCAGTTGACCGGTACCTTACCAGGCACCGGTGACCCAGGCACGGGTTGTGCTGGACTGACGACGCGCACCCCTGGCTTGGTGCGTGGAGGCGGAACGGGCCGGACCGGGCTGACGACTCGCACCCCTGGCTTGGTGCGTGGAGTAGGAACGGGCCGGACCGGGCTGACGATGCGCACCCCTGGCTTGGTGCGTGGAGTAGGAACAGGCCGGACCGGGCTGGCGACGCACACCGTAGGCTTGGTGCGAGGAGCAGGGACAGGCCGGACCGGGCTGGCGACGCACACCGTAGGCTTGGTGCGTGGAGCAGGGACAGGCCGGACTGGGCTGGCGACGCACACCATAGGCTTGGTGCGTGGAGCAGGGACAGGCCGAACCGGGCTGTGGAGACGGATAGGAGACCTGGAGTGAAGAGCGGCCACAACCCGTCCTGGCTGAATGCCTACCCTCACACACTCTGTGTGAGGCATCCGCACAGGACGTACAGGGCTGTGTACCCGTACTGGCATAACAGCACGTGACACTGGAGCAGGATATCCGGGACCGCGGAGAGGCATTGGAGACCACGAGCGTTGAGCCGGCACACTCCGTCCTGGCTGCATACCCACCTTCGCACGACACGTGCGGGGTGCTCGCACAAGACGTACAGGACTATGCCGGACCACTCGTGGCACAGTACGCCGCTCCGCATACCGCGGAACCTGCCCCGTCCCATGCTGCCATGCCTGAGTACGGGAAGTTGGTTCCGCTCTCCATCCAGGCTCCGCCAACCTGCCTTCTGGCCCCCCTAACCCGGTGGCCTCCTCTCCAAATCGCCCTGTGGCAGCCTCCTGCTGCCCAGCCGCCCATGCCGTGTGCCCCCCCCAAAAAATTTTTGGGGTTTGCCTCTCGCCCGTCCGACGATGACACTGCTGACGCCGCTGCTCCTCTCTCGCCAGGGCCTTAATCCTAGCCCATGGCCCTTTGCCCCCGAGCATGTCCTCCCAGGACCACGATTTGCCCACCTGGGCCATCGCCAACCTCTCCATCTCCTTTCCCAGCGCTTCCTCCCATGTCCAGTCTGCCTGCTCCTGGACACGCTGCTTGGTCCTTGTATGGTGGGATCTTCTGTCACGCTCGTCTAGAACAGATGAAGACCAAGGCGCAGCGTTGCAGACGAACATACTGAACTTTATTATCTTCAGTGAATATAAGCACAACAAAACAACAAAACGATAACGTGACAGTTCACGGTCTAACACAAACCAACTCGAAACAAGATCCCACAAACACTAAGGGAAAACCGACAGTTTAAATATGACTCCCAATCAGAGGCAACGAGTGTCAGCTGTGGCTGGTTGTCTCTGATTGGGAGCCATATTTAAACTGTCGGTTTTCCCTTAGTGTTTGTGGGATCTTGTTTCGAGTTGGTTTGTGTTAGACCGTGAACTGTCACGTTATCGTTTTGTTGTTTTGTTGTGCTTATATTCACTGAAGATAATAAAGTTCAGTATGTTCGTCTGCAACGCTGCGCCTTGGTCTTCATCTGTTCTAGACGAGCGTGACAGTAGTAATACAGTGGATTTTAAAATACAATCTAGGCCTCTCTAATTTAATTTAGACTAGGCATTAACATTTTAATTAGGCCTAATAAATAACAAAACACCAGTGCCAGCCAGTCATGGCTAGAAGGGATCCAGCTTTGTAAAATAAACGTCAGATTTGACTTTTCGTAGCAGGTGAGGAGAACATACGCAGCAGGTTAGGATAAATAGGTTAAGGTTAGGAAAGGGATATTCGGAATGTAAATAAACTAAATTCGTTATGGCTGGTTCATTGAGAGAAAGCTTATTTTACAATGCTCCTGTGAAACGAGGCCTGCGCCATGCATTTATGAAAGCACTGGTTTCCATTTTTACAGTTCTACTGGATGATGGTAATATATTTTATATTTATTGTAATTTGAACTATCGTTGGGTTGTGACTTATGTCATGTGTGATATACGTAGCTTATTGATAACAACTCTGTTTCCTACTATAGGCGGTTGGCTGCCTAGGGATTGAAACATTGTACGTCTCCGATGTGAATACACTACGTGACCAAAAGTATTTGAACACGTGCTCGTTGAACATCTCATTCCAAAATCATGGGCATTAATATGGAGTTAGTCCCGCCTTTGCTGCTATAACAGCCTCCACTCTTATGGGAAGGCTTTCCACTAGATGTTGGAACATTACTGCGGTGACTTGCTACCATTCAGCCACAAGATCATTAGTGAGGTGGGGCACTGATGTTGTCCAGTGCACCCATAGCCACAAACTACCACTCTCCTTCTCCCACTGTGTCTGAAGGTGACCCTGTTCTCTAACCTTCCTCTCCCCCCACTCTCCCTTCCTGTGTAGAGATCCGTGCCCAGCTGGTGGAGCAGTTGAAGTGTCTGGACCAGCAGTGTGAGCTGAGGGTGCAGCTGCTGCAGGACCTGCAGGACTTCTTCAGGAAGAAGGCAGAGGTAGAGATGGACTACAGCCGCAACCTGGAGAAACTGGCTGAGAGGTTCCTTACGAAGACACGCACCAAGGACCACCAGCTCAAGTAAGATACACACGAATGAATACACCCACGCACGCATGAACAAATGTATGCATGCACTCATACACACACAAGCGCATACACAGACGCACACACACTACCACTCTGTCTGTGCTATTAAGCCAGCGTTGTGCTATTTTGTTGCCTTACAACCTGGAATTAAAATTGATTTTTGGGGGGTTTGTATCATTTGATTTACACAACATGCCTACCACTTTGAAGATGCAAAATATTTTTTCTTGTGAAACAAACAACAAATAAGACAAAAAAACAGAAAACTTGAGCGTGCATAACTATTCACCCCCCCCCAAAGTCAATACTTTGTAGAGCCACCTTTTGCAGCAATTACAGCTGCAAGTCTCTTGGGGTATGTCTCTATAAGCTTGGCATATCTAGCCACTGGGATTTTTGCCCATTCATCAAGGCAAAACTGCTCCAGCTCCTTCAAGTTGGATGGGTTCCGCTGGTGTACAGCAATCTTTAAGTCATACCACAGATTCTCAATTGGATTGAGGTCTGGGCTTTGACTAGGCCATTCCAAGACATTTAAATGTTTCCCCTTAAACCACTCGAGTGTTGCTTTAGCAGTATGCTTAGGCTCATTGTCCTTCTGGAAGGTGAACCTCCGTCCCAGTTTCAAATCTCTGGAATTTCCCTGTATTTAGCACCATCCATAATTTATTCAATTCTGACCAGTTTCCCAGTCCCTGCCGATGAAAAACAACCCCACAGCATGATGCTGCCACCACCATGCTTCACTGTGGGGATGGTGTTCTCGGGGTGATGAGAGGTGTTGGGTTTGCCCCAGACATAGCGTTTTCCTTGATGGCCAAAAAGCCCAATTTTAGTCTCATCTGACCAGAGGACCTTCTTCCATATGTTTGGGGAGTCTCCCACATGCCTTTTGGCGAACACCAAATGTGTTTGCTTATTTTTTTCTTTAAGCAATGGCTTTTTTCTGCCCATTCTTCCGTAAAGCCCAACTCTGTGGAGTGTACGGCTTAAAGTGGTCCTATGGACAGATGTTCCAATCTCTGCTGTGGAGCTTTGCAGCTCCTTCAGGGTTGTCTTTGGTCTCTTTGTTGCCTCTCTGATTAATGCCCTCCTTGCCTGGTCCGTGAGTTTTGGTGGGCAGCCCTCTCTTGGTAGGTTTGTTGTGGTGCCATATTCTTTCCATTTTTTAATAATGGATTTAATGGTGCTCCATGGGATGTTCAAAGTTTCGGATATTTAAACCAACCCTGATCTGTACTTCTCCACAACTTTGTCCCTGACCTGTTTGGAGACCTCCTTGGTCTTCATGGTGCCGCTTGCTTGGTGGTGCCCCTTGCTTAGTGGTGTTGCAGACTCTGGGGCCTTTCAGAACAGGTGTATATATACTGAGATCATGTGACACTTAGATTGCACACAGGTGGACTTTATTTAACTAATTATGTGACTTCTGAAGGTAATTGGTTGCACCAGATCTTATTTAGGGGCTTCATAGCAAAGGGGGTGAATACATATGCACGCACCACTTTTCCGTTATTTATTTTTTAGAATTTCTTGAAACACGGGACCTAGGAATATTTACATGGAGCAACATTGACTTCAATTTACACTCACGTCTTCCTGTGTGTGTCCTTGTGTCTGTGTGTCCTTGTGGGTACTTGTGTTCCATTGCCAACAATGCCAGGTGGTGATTTTGTGCTCTGAATACTCTGCAGCACCTTGCAGTGTGTAACACATGGACACACACACACACAGCAGAGCAGAGTGATTATCTCTCCCAGCGTGACACCTGGTTCTATAATTCCTCCTGTGGTGTGTGAGGAGAGGAGAGGTTGATAGAAGGGGAGATAAGAGGAGATGAGGGGAAGAGAGGAGAAGAGAGGGAAGGAGTGGAGAGGAGAGAAGGGGAGAGAAGGGGAGAAGAGAGGAATGGAGAGCAGTGGAGAGGAGAGATGGAGAAGGAGAGGAGAGGAAACGCCCTTCAGGGCTTTTAATAATACCAGTTATCAACACTCTGATATGACAGGGAGAACACATAAATAACATGGATGCACAGCCAATGGATTAGAAGGAAGGAAAGATTGAGGCTCGCTGTCGGAGCTGTATGAGTGTCTCCTGCCGTCCCTCACCAAAGCGTCTGGCCGCTGTCAGATCCTCTTCCTGTCTAAACCCATCATCCTCTGCTGTAATGTGTGGCGGCCACTCTGCTCTACACTGCACTGAGTTGTGATGGGTTTGGGACGGCCTGTTGACAGTACATG
>NW_028161248.1:0-39206 GCF_964263955.1 Coregonus lavaretus
ACCGTACAGTAATGATGTCACTAGTTTATTGTAACCAATAAGGTACACTAAGTACGTCATCAGTATTTCTGACTTAAACCTCGTAGATCTCTGAGTTCTGACTCACTACCTCTGGAAGGCAAAAACATCATTAAAACAAAACACATGTAGTTTACAATTCATACACAATGTTCTGTAGGACGGTAGGCTATATACTGTATGCTAGGGGGAGAAAAGAGAGATTAGATTAAATACATACCCAATAAACACATTTCAGTGAATATAATGAACATAACATCTAATTTAACTGTTAACTCAATGACCTGAACAAGGGCTAAATATGCAAAAATACAAGTGATTTAAAAAAATTCTAAATGATGACTGATGACTGTTATGGTGACATGGGTCTATCAAGAATGATTGGTTTTCACGGAGCCACACACACACATCCACACAAACAAACACAAACACAGACACACACACATTTGTTTTACTATCCTTGTGGGGACCAAACAATTGATTCCCATTCCAAATTCTATTTGACCTAACCCTAACCCTAACCCCTAACCCTAGTTCTAACCCTAACCCTAACCCTAACCCTTTTGCTATGAAAAGCCAACTGAGAGACCTGAGCCCTAGGACCATACGTCGGGACTACCGGCCGTGGTGACTCCTTGCTATCCCCAGTCCGCCTGGCCTTGCTGCTATTCCAGTTTAAACTGTTCTGCCTGCGGTTATGGAACCCCTACCTGTCCCAGACCTGCTGTTTTAAACTCTAATGATCGGCTATGAAAAGCCAACTGAGATTTATTCCTGATTATTATTTGACCATGCTTGTCACTTATGAACATTTTTGAACATCTTGGCATGGTTCTGTTATAATCTCCACCCGGCACAGCCAGAAGAGGACTGGCCACCCCTCATAGCCTGGTTCCTCTCTAGGTTTCTTCCTAGGTTTTGCCTTTCTAGGGAGTTTTTCCTAGCCACCGTGCTTCTACACCTGCATTACTAGCTGTTTGGGGTTTTAGGCTGGGTTTCTGTACAGCACTTCGAGATATTAGCTGATGTAAGAAGGGCTATATAAAATAAAATTGATTGATTGATTGATTGAACCCTAACCCCTAACCCTAACCCTAACCCTAACCCTAACCCCTAACCCTAGTTCTAACCCTAACCCTAACCCTAACCCCTAACCCTAACCCCTAACCCTAACCCTAACCCTAACCCTAACCCTAACCCTAACCCTAACCCTAACCCTAGCCCTAACCCTAACCCTAACCCTAACCCCTAACCCCTAACCCTAACCCTAACCCCTAACCCTAGTTCTAACCCTGACCCTAGTTGTAACACTAACCCTAACCCTAACCCTAAGCCTTATATAGCCTTTTTCCTTGTGGGTACCCGCAAAATGTCCCCAAAATGTCCTTGCTTTACTATCATTGTGAGGACTTCTGGTCCCCACAAGGATAGTAAAACCAAACACACACACACACACACAAAGACACACACACACACACACAAAACAACAACTACTAAAGACCCAATTATTCTACAGTAGAGGACATCTTTAAGAAGAAAAGAAGGAGAGAGAAAAACAGAGGAGAAAATAACACCCTACAGAGAGAGAGGAGAAAATAACACCCTACAGGGAGAGGAGAAAATAACACCCTACAGAGAGAGGAGAAAATAACACCCTACAGAGAGAGAGGAGAAAATAACACACTACAGAGAGAGGAGAAAATAACACCCTACAGGGAGAGAGGAGAAAATAACACCCTACAGGGAGAGGAGAAAATAACACCCTACAGAGAGAGAGGAGAAAATAACACCATACAGGGAGAGAGGAGAAAATAACACCCTACAGAGAGAGGAGAAAATAACACCCTACAGAGAGAGAGGAGAAAATAACACCCTACAGGGAGAGAGGAGAAAATTACACCCTACAGAGAGAGGAGTAAATAACACCCTACAGGAAGAGAGGAGAAAATAACACCCTACAGAGAGAGAGGAGAAAATAACACCCTACAGGGAGAGGAGAAAATAACACCCTACAGGGAGAGGAGAAAATAACACCCTACAGAGAGAGAGGAGAAAATAACACCCTACAAGGAGAGGAGAAAATAACACCCTACAGAGAGAGGAGAAAATAACACCCTACTGAGAGAGGAGAAAATAACACCCTACAGAGAGAGAGGAGAAAATAACACCCTACAGAGAGAGAGGAGAAAATAACACCCTACAGGGAGAGGAGAAAATAACACCCTACAGAGAGAGGAGAAAATAACACCCTACAGGGAGAGGAGAAAATAACACCCTACAGGGAGAGGAGAAAATAACACCCTACAGGGAGAGGAGAAAATAACACTCTACAGGGAGAGGAGAAAATAACACCCTACAGAGAGAGGAGAAAATAACACCCTACAGGGAGAGGAGAAAATAACACCCTACAGAGAGAGGAGAAAATAACACCCTACTGAGAGAGGAGAAAATAACACCCTACAGAGAGAGAGGAGAAAATAACACCCTACAGAGAGAGGAGAAAATAACACCCTACAGGGAGAGGAGAAAATAACACCCTACAGAGATAGAGGAGAAAATAACACCCTACAGAGAGAGAGGAGAAAATAACACCCTACAGGGAGAGAGGAGAAAATAACACCCTACAGAGAGAGGAGAAAATAACACCCTACAGGGAGAGAGGAGAAAATAACACCCTACAGAGAGAGGAGAAAATAACACCCTACAGAGAGAGAGGAGAAAATAACACCCTACAGGGAGAGGAGAAAATAACACCCTACAGGGAGAGGAGAAAATAACACCCTACAGAGAGAGAGGAGAAAATAACACCCTACAGGGAGAGGAGAAAAGAACACCCTACAGAGAGAGGAGAAAAGAACACCCTACTGAGAGAGGAGAAAATAACACCCTACAGAGAGAGGAGAAAATAACACCCTACAGAGAGAGAGGAGAAAATAACACCCTACAGGGAGAGGAGAAAATAACACCCTACAGAGAGGGGAGAAAATAACACCCTACAGGGAGAGGTGAAAATAACACCCTACAGGGAGAGGAGAAAATAACACCCTACAGGGAGAGGAGAAAATAACACCCTACAGAGAGAGGAGAAAATAACACCCTACAGGGAGAGGAGAAAATAACACCCTACAGAGATAGAGGAGGAAATAACACCCTACAGAGAGAGAGGAGAAAATAACACCCTACAGGGAGAGAGGAGAAAATAACACCCTACAGAGAGAGGAGAAAATAACACCCTACAGGGAGAGAGGAGAAAATAACACCCTACAGAGAGAGGAGAAAATAACACCCTACAGAGAGAGAGGAGAAAATAACACCCTACAGGGAGAGGAGAAAATAACACCCTACAGGGAGAGGAGAAAATAACACCCTACAGAGAGAGAGGAGAAAATAACACCCTACAGGGAGAGGAGAAAAGAACACCCTACAGAGAGAGGAGAAAAGAACACCCTACTGAAAGAGGAGAAAATAACACCCTACAGAGAGAGGAGAAAATAACACCCTACAGAGAGAGAGGAGAAAATAACACCCTACAGGGAGAGGAGAAAATAACACCCTACAGAGAGGGGAGAAAATAACACCCTACAGGGAGAGGTGAAAATAACACCCTACAGGGAGAGGAGAAAATAACACCCTACAGGGAGAGGAGAAAATAACACCCTACAGAGAGAGGAGAAAATAACACCCTACTGAGAGAGAAGAAAATAACACCCTACAGAGAGAGAGGAGAAAATAACACCCTACAGGGAGAGGAGAAAATAACACCCTACAGGGAGCGGAGAAAATAACACCCTACAGGGAGAGAGGAGAAAATAACACCCTACAGAGAGAGGAGAAAATAACACCCTACAGGGAGAGGAGAAAATAACACCCTACAGAGAGAGGAGAAAATAACACCCTACTGAGAGAGGAGAAAATAACACCCTACAGAGAGAGAGGAGAAAATAACACCCTACGGGGAGAGGAGAAAATAACACCCTACAGAGAGAGAGGAGAAAATAACACCCTACAGGGAGAGGAGAAAATAACACCCTACAGAGAGAGGAGAAAATAACACCCTACAGGGAGAGGAGAAAATAACACCCTACAGAGAGGGGAGAAAATAACACCCTACAGGGAGAGGAGAAAATAACACCCTACAGGGAGAGGAGAAAATAACACCCTACAGGGAGAGGAGAAAATAACACCCTACAGGGAGAGGAGAAAATAACACCCTACAGAGAGAGGAGAAAATAACACCATACAGGGAGAGGAGAAAATAACACCCTACAGAGAGAGGAGAAAATAACACCCTACTGAGAGAGGAGAAAATAATACCCTACAGAGAGAGAGGAGAAAATAACACCCTAAAGGGAGAGGAGAAAATAACACCCTACAGGGAGAGGAGAAAATAACACCCTACAGAGAGAGAGGAGAAAATAACACCCTACAGAGAGAGAGGAGAAAATAACACCCTACAGGGAGAGAGGAGAAAATAACACCCTACAGAGAGAGAGGAGAAAATAAGACCCTACAGAGAGAGGAGAAAATAACACCCTACAGAGAGAGAGGAGAAAATAACACCTTACAGAGAGAGAGGAGAAAATAACCCCTTACAGAGAGAGGAGAAAATAACACCCTACAGTGAGAGGAGAAAATAACACCCTACAGGGAGAGGAGAAAATAACACCCTACAGGGAGAGGAGAAAATAACACCCTACAGAAAGAGGAGAAAATAACACCCTACAGGGAGATAGGAGAAAATAACACCCTACAGAGAGAGGAGAAAATAACACCCTACAGGTAGAGGAGAAAATATCACCCTACAGAGAGAGGAGAAAATAACACCCTACAGGGAGAGAGGAGAAAATAACACCCTACAGAAAGAGGAGAAAATAACACCCTACAGAGAGAGAGGAGAAAATAACACCCTACAGGGAGAGAGGAGAAAATAACACCCTACAGAGAGAGAGGAGAAAATAACACCCTACAGAGAGAGGAGAAAATAACACCCTACAGAGAGAGAGGAGAAAATAACACCCTACAGAGAGAGGAGAAAATAACACCCTACAGGGAGTGGAGCTCAGATCCCCCCCCACCCCCCCACATAGATCACAGAAACACAGAGAGATGTAGATAATACAGCCTTCTAACACGTCTTCCACATCCTCTCATAGTGTGTGAGAGTGTGTGTGTGTGTGTGTTTGTGTGTATGTGTTTGTGTGCTTGTGTGTGTGTGTGTGAGTGTGTGTGAGTGTATGTGAGTGCGTGTGTGCGTGTGTCAGTAGGAGGTACAACTCAGGGCTGGGTGAGTCCTTGAGTACCTGTCAGAGGCACTCAGTAGGAGGCCTGGCTGGACAGGACCGCTCACTCTCTCGCTCTCTCTATTTGTCTTGCTCTCCCTCTATCACATACTAACACCCCCCCCCCATGTGTGTGTGTTCATGGCTGTCTCTGCACGCCTATTCCCCCGATCTTGACATCTCAACTGGAAACCTGATGGTTTGAATGACCTTTGAGAGAGGGTGAGAGGGTTCTATCCTTCACCGCAGAACCCCAGCCGGTGTGTTTATGCATTAAAGATTGTGTAGCTAACGCCACAGTCACAACCTTTGATGTTCTCTATGAAGCCAGGCCCCTGGAAGGGCAGCAGGAGAGAGACGGAGGGGGACGGAGGGAGGGATGGATCGAGAGAGAGAGTGAGAGAGAGAAAGAGGGACAAAGAAAGAAAATAAAGAGAGAGAATAAAGAAAGAATGAGGCAACCCAGAGAGCATCCCTCTCAGTCTATAACCCAGACCCTCCTCTCAGCCTATAATCCAGACCCTCCTCTCAGTCTATAACCCAGACCCCCCTCTCAGTCTATAACCCAGACCCTCCTCTCAGTCTATATCCCAGAGAGCATCCCTCTCGGTCTATAACCCAGACCCTCCTCAGTCTATAACCCAGACACTCTTCTCAGTCTATAACCCAGACCCTCCTCTCAGTCTATAACCCAGACCCTCCTATCAGTCTATAACCCAGACCCTCCTATCAGTCTATAACCCAGATCCTCCTCTTAGGCTATAACCCAGACCCCCCTCTCAGTCTATAACCCAGGCCCCTCCTCTCAGTCTATAACCCAGACCCCCCTCTCAGTCTATAACCCAGGCCCTCCTCTCAGTCTATGACCCAGACCCTCCTCTCAGGCTATTACCCAGACCCCCCTCTCAGTCTATAACCCAGGCCCTCCTCTCAGTCTATAACCCAGACCCTCCTCTCAGGCTATAACCCAGACCCTCCTCTCAGTCTATAACCCAGACCCTCCTCTCAGTCTATAACCCAGACCCTCCTCTCAGTCTATATCCCAGACCCTCCTCTCAGTCTATAACCCAGCCCTCCTCTCAGTCTATAACCCAGACCCCCCTCTCAGTCTATAACCCAGGCCCTCCTCTCAGTCTATAACCCAGACCCTCCTCTCAGTCTATAACCCAGACCTCCTCTCAGGCTATAACCCAGACCCTCCTCTCAGTCTATAACCCAGACCCTCCTCTCAGTCTATAACCCAGACCCTCCTCTCAGGCTATAACCCAGGCCCTCCTCTCAGTCTATAACCCAGATCCTCCTCTCAGGCTATAATAACACAGACCCTCCTCTCAGTCTATAACCCAGACCCTCCTCTCAGTCTATAACCCAGGCCCTCCTCAGTCTATAACCCAGGCCCTCCTCAGTCTATAACCCAGTCCCTCCTCTCAGTCTATAACCCAGATCCTCCTCTCAGGCTATAATAACCCAGACCCTCCTCTCAGTCTATAACCCAGACCCCCCTCTCAGTCTATAACCCAGACCCTCCTCTCAGTCTATAACCCAGACCCTCCTCTCAGTCTATAACCCAGACCCTCCTCAGTCTATAACCCAGACCCTCCTCTCAGTCTATAACCCAGACCCTCCTCTCAGTCTATAACCCAGACCCCCCTCTCAGTCTATAACCCAGACCCTCCTCTCAGTCTATAACCCAGACCCTCCTCTCAGTCTATAACCCAGACCCTCCTCTCAGTCTATAACCCAGACCCTCCTCTCAGTCTATAACCCAGACCCTCCTCAGTCTATAACCCAGACCCCCCTCTCAGTCTATAACCCAGACCCTCCTCTCAGTCTATAACCCAGGCCCTCCTCTCAGTCTATAACCCAGACCCTCCTCTCAGTCTATAACCCAGACCCTCCTTTCAGTCTATATCCCAGACCCCCCTCTCAGTCTATATCCCAGACCCTCCTTTCAGTCTATATCCCAGACCCCCTCTCAGTCTATATCCCAGACCCTCCTCTCAGTCTATAACCCAGGCCCTCCTCAGTCTATAACCCAGGCCCTCCTCAGTCTATAACCCAGACCCTCCTTTCAGTCTATAACCCAGACCCTCTTCTCAGTCTATAACCCAGACCCTCCTTTCAGTCTATATCCCAGACCCCCCTCTCAGTCTATATCCCAGACCCTCCTCTCAGTCTATAACCCAGGCCCTCCTCAGTCTATAACCCAGGCCCTCCTCAGTCTATAACCCAGGCCCTCCTCTCAGGCTATAACCCAGACCCTCCTCTCAGTCTATAACCCAGACCCCACTCTCAGTCTATAACCCAGACCCTCCTCTCAGTCTATAACCCAGACCCTCCTCTCAGTCTATAACCCAGACCCCCCTCTCAGTCTATAACCCAGACCCTCCTCTCAGTCTATAACCCAGACCCTCCTCTCAGTCTATAACCCAGGCCCTCCTCTCAGTCTATAACCCAGGCCCTCCTATCAGTCTATAACCCAGACCCCCCTCTCAGTCTATAACCCAGGCCCTCCTCTCAGGCTATAACCCAGACCCTCCTCTCAGTCTATAACCCAGACCCCCCTCTCAGTCTATAACCCAGACCCTCCTCTCAGTCTATAACCCAGACCCTCCTCTCAGTCTATAACCCAGACCCCCCTCTCAGTCTATAACCCAGACCCTCCTCTCAGTCTATAACCCAGACCCTCCTCTCAGTCTATAACCCAGACCCTCCTCTCAGTCTATAACCCAGGCCCTCCTCTCAGTCTATAACCCAGACCCTCCTCTCAGTCTATAACCCAGGCCCTCCTCTCAGTCTATAACCCAGACCCTCCTCTCAGGCTATAACCTAGACCCTCCTCTCAGTCTATAACCCAGACCCTCCTTTCAGTCTATATCCCAGACCCCCCTCTCAGTCTATATCCCAGACCCTCCTCTCAGTCTATAACCCAGGCCCTCCTCAGTCTATAACCCAGGCCCTCCTCAGTCTATAACCCAGGCCCTCCTCTCAGGCTATAACCCAGACCCTCCTCTCAGTCTATAACCCAGACCCCCCTCTCAGTCTATAACCCAGACCCTCCTCTCAGTCTATAACCCAGACCCTCCTCTCAGTCTATAACCCAGACCCCCCTCTCAGTCTATAACCCAGACCCTCCTCTCAGTCTATAACCCAGACCCTCCTCTCAGTCTATAACCCAGACCCTCCTCTCAGTCTATAACCCAGACCCTCCTCTCAGTCTATAACCCAGACCCTCCTCAGTCTATAACCCAGACCCTCCCTCTCAGTCTATAACCCAGACCCTCCTCTCAGTCTATAACCCAGACCGTCCTCTCAGTCTATAACCCAGGCCCTCCTCTCAGTCTATAACCCAGACCCTCCTCTCAGTCTATAACCCAGACCCTCCTCTCAGTCTATAACCCAGGCCCTCCTCTCAGTCTATAACCCAGACCCCCCTCTCAGTCTATAACCCAGGCCCTCCTCTCAGTCTATAACCAGACCCTCCTCTCAGTCTATAACCCAGACCCTCCTATCAGTCTATAACCCAGACCCTCCTCTCAGTCTATAACCCAGACCCTCCTCTCAGTCTATAACCCAGGCCCTCCTCTCAGTCTATAACCCAGACCCCCCTCTCAGTCTATAACCCAGACACTCTTCTCAGTCTATAACCCAGACCCTCCTCTCAGTCTATAACCCAGACCTCCTCTCAGTCTATAACCCAGGCCCTCCTATCAGTCTATAACCCAGACCCTCCTCTCAGTCTATAACCCAGACCCCTCCTCTCAGCCCTGTGAACAGTAGCTCTGCTAGATCTCTATAGGTTACAGTGTACTGCAGAGGTTCTGTTATTCATACTAAGACTCTGAGACAGTGGTTTGTCCCTGAGCTAAAGGCTAGCCTTTTAACCTAAAGCAATCATCTTAGGAGTGGGTTCAAAACCCAGGCGGGTTAGTCTCCTGTTACACATGTATATTCCAGGGTTCCTGACACACAATAATCACAGTGCTGTACTACAAACACTAGTTCACCGCATGCCACCCCTCATACATGTTATGCTCATTCTTTAGTTTAGCATGTTTTTACGTTCCCAATTATTCTACGCCATTGAAGGCTAATAAAGGAAAGAAGAAACAAACATGGCAGCCTTTCATCCTCTGTAACAGATCAGCCATTACAGCTGTGATCCTAATCTTGGAAAGGGGGCTAACAGTACCGTTCCAAATATCTCTAGGCTTCAAGAGGCATAATTCCTCTTCCCTAAGACATCAGAGAGAATGGGATAGTGTTGGGGCAGGGAGGGGAGGCCATGTGTGTGTGCCTGCTACTCAGCCTCTCCGACTGCTAGCTGTGTTGGAGAAGGGATGCAGTCAGGGCTGGATGGTGGAATTAATGTTAATCCCAACACAGGTGGGAGCTCAGATCTCTGGCACAGGAGCTAGGCTGGGGAGATGGAGAGGGTGTGTTTGTGTATGTATGTCGGGGTGTGTGTGTTGTGTGTGTGTATTGGAGGGGCGGGGGTGGTCTTTGTGGGTGTGTGTGCTCCCTACTCCCTGATTAGAGCTCCAGCATTTGGCAATCCAAGCCAAGTCAGTAACACACACATTCATTCCTCAACCTCAGCAGTGGATAGAGACAGAGAGACAGACAGAGCGAGAGAGTGAGAGAGAGAGAGAGAGAGAGAGAGAGAGAGAGAGAGGAGAGAGAGAGAGAGAGAGAGAGAGCGAGAGAGAGAGAGAGAGAGAGAGAGAGAGAGAGACAGAGAGAGAGAGAGAGAGAGAGATGCATGCAGAGCAGAATTAGGCCAATACCGCTAATTATCAAAATCCAGAAAAGAGCTGTTAAATTCTATAACCACTTAAAAGGGAAGCGATTCCCAAACCTTCCATAACAAAGCCATCACCTACAGAGAGATGAACTTGGAGAAGAGTCCCCTAAGTAAGCTTGTCCTGGGGCTCTGTTCACAAACACAAACAGACCCCACACAGCCCCAGGACAACAACAACAACAACACAACTAGACCCAACCAAATCATGAGAAAACAAAAAGAGAATTACTTGACACATTGGAAAGAACAAACAAAAAAACAGAGCAAACTAGAATGCTATTTGGCCCTAAACAGAGAGTACACAGTGGCAGAATACCTGACCACTGTGACTGACCCAAACTTAAGGAAAGTTTTGACTATGTACAGACTCAGTGAGCATAGCCTTGCTATTGAGAAAGGCTGCCGTAGGCAGACCTGGCTCTCAAGAGAAGACAGGCTATGTGCACACTGCCCACAAAATGAGGTGGAAACTGAGCTGCACTTCCTAACCTCCTGCCAAATGTATGACCATATTAGAGACACATATTTCCCTCGGATTACAGCGATCCACAAAGAATTCGAAAACAAACCCAATTTTGATAAACTCCCTTATCTACTGGGTGAAAAACCACAGTGTGCCATCACAGCTGCAAGATTTGTGACCTGTTGCCACAAGAAAAGGGCAACCAGTGAAGAACAAACACCATTGTAAATACAACCCATATTTATGTTTATTTATTTTCCCATTTGTACTTTAACTATGTGCACATTGTTACAACACTGTATATATACATAATATGACATTTGAAATGTCTTTATTCTTTTGAAACTTCTGAGTGTAATGTTTACTGTTAATATTTATTGTTTATTTCACTTTTGTTTGCTATCTACTTCACTTGCTTTGGCAATGTTAACACACGTTTCCCATGCCAATAAAGCCCTTAAATTGAATTGAATTGAGAGAGACAGAGAGAGAGAGAGAGAGATGAGAGAGAGAGAGAGAGAGAGAGAGAGAGAGAGAGATACTCAGTCTCCCTCAACACCAGACACAATACATCACCTCTACTTGCCATGTCCCTCCTCAGAGAATTAACACCATCACCAGCGCTCTACTCCACCACTGCATTTACATAGCAACCTTTGTCTTCCGCACTAGGTAGAGGTGTTGGAGAGACACACTGTTTTACATTACAATACCAGGCCTGTAAATTGTTAGCTAGGGGGTTAAAACATTGTACTCTACTGTATCTTGGCCCTGGATCAATCAGCAGCAGAATGGTAGACAGGGGAACAGAGAGAGGAGAGAACACTCCTTCAGGCTATATGACAGGGTTTTCCAGGGTTCCCCAGTTAGCTTCAGTCCTGGAGGAGAGTTACTGGGGTGTGCAGGCTTTTGTTCCTGCACAGCACTGACACAGCTATCACATAATCAACCGATCATGATCTTCAGTCTGGAACACAACGATTAGTTGAATAAGAGTTGTAACAAAAGCCTACACAGCCAGTATCTCTCCATGACCACTCGGAGCTACAGCAAGCCCTATTGAGATAGCCTGGATGAGGCCTAAAGGAGTGAGTGGGTATAGCAAGCCCTGTTGAGATAGCCTGGATGAGGCCTAAAGGAGTGAGTGGGTATAGCAAGCCTGTTGAGATAGCCTGGATGAGGCCTAAAGGAGTGAGTGGGTATAGCAAGCCCTGTTGAGATAGCCTGGATGAGGCCTAAAGGAGTGAGTGAGTATAGCAAGCCCTGTTGAGATAGCCTGGATGAGGCCTAAAGGAGTGAGTGAGTATAGCAAGCCCTGTTGAGATAGCCTGGATGAGGCCTAAAGGAGTGAGTGGGTATAGCAAGCCCTGTTGAGATAGCCTGGATGAGGCCTAAAGGAGTGAGTGGGTATAGCAAGCCTATTGAGATAGCCTGGATGAGGCCTAAAGGAGTGAGTGGGTATAGCAAGCCCAGTTGAGATAGCCTGGATGAGGCCTAAAGAAAAGTGGGTATAGCAAGCCCTGTTGAGATAGTCTGGATGAGGCCTAAAGGAGTGAGTGAGTATAGCAAGCCCTGTTGAGATAGCCTGGATGAGGCCTAACAGAGTGAGTATAGCAAGCCCTGTTGAGATAGCCTGGATGAGGCCTAAAGGAGTGAGTGGGTATAGCAAGCCTGTTGAGATAGCCTGGATGAGGCCTAAAGGAGTGAGTGGGTATAGAAAGCCCTGTTGAGATAGCCTGGATGAGGCCTAAAGAAGAGTGGGTATAGCAAGCCCTGTTGAGATAGCCTGGATGAGGCCTAAAGGAGTGAGTGAGTATAGCAAGCCCTGTTGAGATAGCCTGGATGAGGCCTAACAGAGTGAGTATAGCAAGCCCTGTTGAGATAGCCTGGATGAGGCCTAAAGGAGTGAGTGAGTATAGCAAGCCCTGTTGAGATAGCCTGGATGAGGCCTAAAGGAGTGAGTGAGTATAGCAAGCCCTGTTGAGATAGCCTGGATGAGGCCTAAAGGAGTGAGTGAGTATAGCAAGCCCTGCTGAGATAGCCTGGATGAGGCCTAAAGGAGTGAGTGGGTATAGCAAGCCCTGTTGAGATAGCCTGGATGAGGCCTAAAGGAGTGAGTGGGTATAGCAAGCCCTGTTGAGATAGCCTGGATGAGGCCTAAAGGAGTGAGTGGGTATAGCAAGCCTGTTGAGATAGCCTGGATGAGGCCTAAAGGAGTGAGTGGGTATAGCAAGCCCTGTTGAGATAGCCTGGATGAGGCCTAAAGCAGTGAGTGGGTATAGCAAGCCTGTTGAGATAGCCTGGATGAGGCCTAAAGGAGTGAGTGGGTATAGCAAGCCCAGTTGAGATAGCCTGGATGAGGCCTAAAGAAGAGTGGGTATAGCAAGCCCTGTTGAGATAGCCTGGATGAGGCCTAAAGGAGTGAGTGAGTATAGCAAGCCCTGTTGAGATAGCCTGGATGAGGCCTAACAGAGTGAGTATAGCAAGCCCTGTTGAGATAGCCTGGATGAGGCCTAAAGGAGTGAGTGAATATAGCAAGCCCTGTTGAGATAGCCTGGATGAGGCCTAAAGGAGTGAGTGAGTATTGCAAGTCCTGTTGAGATAGCCTGGATGAGGCCTAAAGGAGTGAGTGAGTATTGCAAGTCCTGTTGAGAAAGCCTGGATGAGGCCTAAAGGAGTGAGTGAGTATAGCAAGCCCTGTTGAGATAGCCTGGATGAGGCCTAAAGGAGTGAGTGAGTATTGCAAGTCCTGTTGAGAAAGCCTGGATGAGGCCTAAAGGAGTGAGTGAGTATAGCAAGCCCTGTTGAGATAGCCTGGATGAGGCCTAAAGGAGTGAGTGGGTATAGCAAGCCCTATTGAGAGGATTGTGGTTCATTTCCAGGTCCGTCTCACTTCAATGAAGACATTTTCCCCATGAACAAAGAGCCATCCTCTGAATCATGTTTAGCTATTGATAGGCAGCTCTGTCACACACACACACACACACACACACAAACACACACACACACAGACACACACAGGCATTAGCCACACTGTCGTGGTGCAGCAGAGATCCAGCTCCCTCTCACTGTGTTGTTTATTGTTGTTGCCTCAACGGTGATGCACAGTAAATAGCATTAGTTTAGCACAACAACTCAGCTCAGAGAGAGAGAGAGAGAGAGAGAGAGAGAGAGAGAGAGAGAGAGAGAGAGAGAGAGAGAGAGAGAGAGAGAGAGAGAGAGAGAGAGAGAGAGAGAGAGGGAGAGGGAGAGGGAGAGGGAGAGGGAGAGGGAGAGGGAGAGAGAGAGAGAGAGAGAGAGACAGAGAGACAGAGAGACAGAGAGACAGAGAGAGAGAGAGAGAAGGCTAGCATGCAAAGAGATGGCGGTCAAAGGGATCCGCACATGGTGGTTATACACACATGCAGACCCCAACCCCTCAGTCTGTCTATGGCCCGACTGTGATTGTGTGTGTGTAGGAGGGGTTGGGGATTGAGTGGGCTCCTCTGGCCCTTAAACATCCCAGGGCCAGAGAACCTCTGCTGAGCAGTATTATTCAGGACATGATAGGGTTACATGATGATGGATTATGTATTGACCACCTCAACACAACAGGATCCATGTACCTTTGTCATGTATTGACCACCTCAACACAACAGGATCCATGTACCTTTGTCATGTATTGACCACCTCAACACAACAGGATCCATGTACCTTTGTCATGTATTGACCACCTCAACACAACAGGATCCATGTACCTTTGTCATGTATTGACCACCTCAACACAACAGGATCCATGTACCTTTGTCATGTATTGACCACCTCAACACAACAGGATCCATGTACCTTTGTCAAGTATTGACCACCTCAACACAACAGGATCCATGTACCTTTGTCAAGTATTGACCACCTCAACACAACAGGATCCATGTACCTTTGTCATATATTGACCACCTCAACACAACAGGATCCATGTACCTTTGTCATGTATTGACCACCTCAACACAACAGGATCCATGTACCTTTGTCATGTATTGACCACCTCAACACAAAGCGCAAACATAGCCTGTGCATTCAAACACAAGCAAGCGTACACACACACACACACACACACACACACACACACACACACACACGCACATGCACACACACACCACACACACACACACACCTAACACACACACACACACATGCACATGCAGACACACACAAGCACACACACATGCACACACACACACACACACACACATCACACACACACACACACACACAGACACACACACACACACACCTAACACACACCTAATACACAGAAACACACACACACACCTAACACATACCTAATACACAGAAACACACACACACACCTAACACCCCCCCCCCCCCCCCTATAAGCAGGGGCTTTACACAGAGAGCAAACATCCTTAAAGCATAATCTGTTCAAGCCCTCACCCTGGGAACACAAGGCAGGAACAACATCAACAACAACAACGTCATCAACATCAACAGCAGGGGTTGTTGGTTTATATTTGGGGACTGAAGCCGTTTCTGTTGCTATAGTGAGTCATCTCTTATTCCTAATCTAAAGATCCACCCTGAGCCGAGAATATCCCAAGATAAATATGGAAAGTTAACAATGAGATTACTGAGCAGAAACTCTCTCTCCTCTTCCCTCTTTCCCTCTCCTCTTCCCTCGTTCCCTCTCTCCTTCTTAATCCTCTTCACTAGAAGACCTGATCCCTTCTCCTCCCTCTCACTCTCTCTATCCTTATCACTTTATTTGGACAGTCCATCCACCTCTACAGACTATCTATAGACTATCTATAGACTATCTACAGACTATCTATAGACTGTCAATAACATTTCAACTATCTACTAACCCTAACCCCTAACCTTAACCCTTATCCTTATCGCAAACCTGACCCTTAGCCTAACCCTAACCCCAACCCTTATTCTAAACCTAACACTAAAACCGTAACCTTAGCAAGCAGTTGCTTTTCAACAGATAGTTTGTTGACAGTATGACCATCTGCAGAGACCACTCCTTCTGCTGGCAGGCCTGGTTAACAAGCTGTTATCACTGTGTGTGTATGTGTGTTTGAGTGTGTGTCTGTGTGTTTGAGTGTGTCTGTGTGTTTGAGTGTGTGTGTGTGTGTGTGTGTGTTTGTCTGTGTGTGTCTGTGTGTTTGAGTGTGTGTGTGCATTTGAATGTGTGTGTGGCCGTGTGTGTGTGTGTGTGTGTGTGTGCGTTTGAATGTGTGTGTGGCAGTGTGTGTGTGTATGTATCATACCACTGCTCTAATTTCACTACCATGTCATTATCACAGCTAATACTACTGTCTTCTTCCACACCTGAGGACGTTTAGCTCGGCAGCTACTCTACTGCCCTGTAATACTATCAATCTCTCTACAGGAGGACACTGGTTCAGATGGATGCAATCGTTATCCGATTTCGCTACACCCGCAATAACATCTGCTAAACACGTGTATGTGACCAATACAATTTGATTTGATTTGATGGTAGTTGCTTTACTCAGCTGCTGTCTGAACAAGACTTTCAGCAGACTTAGATTCTTTGTGGCTATCGGAATTCAACATGAATGAACATATTCTTACTTGAGGAAAGTACAGCAGACAATTGCACACACACACACACACACACACACACACACACACGCACACACACTTTATAACAGAATTTTCTTAAATGTGATGCAGAACTGATGAATTGTTTGATGGTTGGGTTGCGTTCATAACTCTACAAATGTTTGACCATAAATCAACCAAACATGACCGTTAATCAACCAAATTAGACCATAATGATGTATTTACTATAACTGGATAAACCATATTTTGGTCACCAAAGAAAATACCTTCGTCTTCATCACCATCGTTACCCGATAAGTCCTCGGCCTGTTTTTTGCCGTGTGCCCCTATTAACAAAGCAGGGAGAGACACAGAGGAAGAAATTCAAAATAGCATGTTTGTCAAGACAGAGAGGAGGACAGCAGAACTACAATACACTACATTATGTACAGTCATGTTGGATAACAATAAACAATCAGTGTTTGAATACAAAGATCCCTTACAGAATCAAGGTTTTTTCTGAACTCTGGTAACTCAAAAATGACCTTAGATACATGTCTTACTTTAGATACATAAAAAAATAAATACACAACAGATACACTATATATACAAAAGTATGTGGACACTCCTTCAAATTAGTGGATTCGGCTATTTCAGCCACCCCCGTTGCTGACAGGTGTATAAAACCGAGCCATGCAATCTCCATAGACAAACATTGGCAGTAGAATGGCCTTACTGAAGAGCTCAGTGACTTTCAACGTGGCACCATCATAGGATGCCACCTTTCCAACAAGTCAGTTCGTCAAATTTCGGCCCTGCTAGAGCTGCCCCAGTCAACTGTAAGTGCTGTTATTGTGAAGTGGAAACGTCTAGGAGCAACAACAGCTCAGCTGTGAAGTGGTAGGCTACACAAGCTCACAGAACGGGACCGGTGAGTGTTGAAACGCGGAGCCCATAAAAATCGTCTGTCCTCTGTTGCAACACTCACTACCGAGTTCCAAACTGCCTCTGGAAGCAACATCAGCACAAGAACTGTTCGTCGGGAGCTTCATGAAATGAGTATCCATGGCCGAGCAGCCGTACACAAGCCTAAGATCACCATGCGCAATGCCAAGCGTCGGCTGGAGTGGTGTAAAGCTCGCCGGCATTGGACTATGTAACGTTAGAAACGCGTTCTCTGGAGTGATGAATAACGCTTCACCATCTGGCAGACCGGTGGACGAATCTGGGTTTGGCGGATGCCTGGAGAACGCTACCTGCCCGAATACATATTGCCAACTGTAAAGTTTGGTGGAGGAGGACTTATGGTCTGGGGCAGTTTTTTATGGTTTGGGCCCCTTAGTCCCAGTGAAGGGAAATCTTAATGCTACAGCATACAATGACATTATAGACAGCATAACAATGCCCCGTGCTCAAATCGAGGTCCATACAGAAATGGTTTGTCGAGATCGGTGTGGAAGAACTTGACTGGCCTGCACATAGCCCTGACCTCAACCCCATCGAACACCTTTGGGATGAATAGGAACGCCGACTGCAAGCCAGGCTTAAACGCCCAACATCAGTTCCCGACCTCACTAATGCTCTTGTGGCTGAATGGAAGCAAGTCCCCACAGCAATGTTCGAAAATCTAGTGGAAAGCCTTCCCAGAAGAGTGGAGGCTGTTATAGCAGCAAAGGTGGGACCAACTCCATATTAATGCCCATGATTTTGGAATGAGATGTTCGACGAGCAGGTGTCCACATACATTTGGTCATGCAGTGTATGATATCAAACAGAAGATAGATTTGGATAAAGACTCATCATGTAACAACAGTGTTATTGAGGGTAGACTGGCACAGAGTCATACACCACTGGTATCACTGGCACTATGGCACAGAGTCATACACCACTGGTATCACTGGCACTATAGCACAGAGTCATACGCCACTGGTATCACTGGCACTATTGAATCAGAATGTTGGATTCACTTCTACTTCTACCACACAACACTTGTTTAACAGATCTGCTATGAATCATCAATGCTTAGACAGAGAGCCACAGGTGTAGGTAGGTGTAAAGCTTTGCTGTAGTGAGCGATAGCGTTACAGACAGGTATGAAATGGGTGGCAGGTGTCGTCAAGGAAACACTGTCACCTCCTATCCTGTTGTCTTGGTGCCTGACTGACTATGTGTGTGTGTGTGTGTGTGTGTGTGTGTCATGTGTTCAAACCCGTAATAAGAATTTCAAACATGCCTTATCCAACTGCCACCCTGCATAAGACTCTGAGTGTGACCTTGACGTTTCCATATGACACAGCATTTGCATGCCAAAAGAAGCTAGCAAGAGTCTACAGTATAATGAATTATAGAAATAACTTAGTCAGTTTCCCTGACAGCCAAACTAACCAGCAGGCTCATATAGGTTCATTCATCAAATCAGTTTCAAAGGAGACATTTGATGGGCTTTACTTGTTACATAAAAACTGAAGGCATCAAAAAGGAACTTCGAACACCCAACAGTTGTATATGGTTCTTATAAGACTTGTGTTTGAAAGTAATTCTTACTTTTTAAGACATATTCTGTATTGGTGTGACATATTTCGTTGGTCTTTTAATGGCAGCGCTGACCACAACTACTGTATGAGAATGAGTTTCTATACTGAAGAACTGTCTGGGAGTATGTGTTTGTGTGTGTATGCGCCTTTGTGCATGTGTGTATGTGCCTGCCTGCCTGGATGCATCTGCTTTCACTTTCTAGACCTTTCTGCCACCGACACACTGACATACACTCTTCCTCCTCTCCCTGTAGACGCCACAGACTGAAATTCTGAATCTACAATTCAGTCAATAGAACGTGGAGGCCCGGCTCTCTGAATGTTAACTACATTCCCCTTCCTGCAGAGGAAAGGTTCACTGACAATAGATGGGTCTCAGAGTTAAATATGAGAAAGGTCAGTGTGGGGAAGGGGACTTAGTGAAATATGAAATGTTGCGCTCTCTGACAATTTAAAGCGCTTATATTCACTCTACCAATCCTCAAGTGGCCGTTTTTCTAACCCGTCAGGTTCCCATTCAGACAGCCTGTTTCTGTCTCTCTCCCTGTAAGACAGCCTGTTTCTGTCTCTGTCCCTGTAAGACAGCCTGTTTCTGTCTCTCTCCCTGTTAGACAGCCTTTTTCTGTCTCTCTCCCTGTTAGACAGCCTGTTTCTGTCTCTGTCCCTGTAAGACAGCCTGTTTCTGTCTCTGTCCCTGTAAGACAGCCTGTTTCTGTCTCTGTCCCTGTAAGACAGCCTGTTTCTGTCTCTGTCCCTGTAAGACAGCCTGTTTCTGTCTCTGTCCCTGTAAGACAGCCTGTTTCTGTCTCTGTCCCTGTAAGACAGCCTGTTTCTGACTCTCTCCCTGTTAGACAGCCTGTTTCTGTCTCTCCCCCTGTAAGACAGCCTATTTCTGTCTCTGTCCCTGTAAGACAGCCTGTTTCTGTCTCTCTCCCTGTTAGACAGCCTGTTTCTGTCTCTCTCCCTGTAAGACAGCCTGTTTCTGTCTCTGTCCCTGTAAGACAGCCTGTTTCTGTCTCTGTCCCTGTAAGACAGCCTGTTTCTGTCTCTCTCCCTGTAAGACAGCCTGTTTCTGTCTCTCTCCCTTTTAGACAGCCTGTTTCTGTCTCTCTCAATGTTAGACAGCCTGTTTCTGTCTCTCCCCCTGTTAGATAGCCTGTTTCTGTCTCTGTCCCTGTCCCTGTAAGACAGCCTGTTTCTGTCTCTGTCCCTGTAAGACAGCCTGTTTCTGTCTCTGTCCCTGTAAGACAGCCTGTTTCTGTCTCTCTCCCTGTAAGACAGCCTGTTTCTGTCTCTCTCCCTGTAAGACAGCCTGTTTCTGTCTCTCTCCCTGTAAGACAGCCTGTTTCTGTCTCTCTCCCTGTAAGACAGCCTGTTTCTGTCTCTCCCCCTGTAAGACAGCCTGTTTCTGTCTCTCTCCCTGTTAGACAGCCTGTTTCTGTCTCTCTCCCTGTAAGACAGCCTGTTTCTGTCTCTCTCCCTGTAAGACAGCCTGTTTCTGTTTCTGTCCCTGTAAGACAGCCTGTTTCTGTCGCTGTCCCTGTAAGACAGCCTGTTTCTGTCTCTCTCCCTGTTAGACAGCCTGTTTCTGTCTCTCTCCCTGTTAGACAGCCTGTTTCTGTCTCTCTCCCTGTAAGACAGCCTGTTTCTGTCTCTCTCCCTGTAAGACAGCCTGTTTCTGTCTCTGTCCCTGTAAGACAGCCTGTTTCTGTCTCTATCCCTGTTAGACAGCCTGTTTCTGTCTCTCTCCCTGTTAGACAGCCTGTTTCTGTCTCTCTCCCTGTTAGACAGCCTGTTTCTGTCTCTCTCCCTGTAAGACAGCCTGTTTCTGTCTCTCTCCCTGTAAGACAGCCTGTTTCTGTCTCTCTCCCTGTAAGACAGCCTGTTTCTGTCTCTCCCCCTGTAAGACAGCCTGTTTCTGTCTCTCTCCCTGTTAGACAGCCTGTTTCTGTCTCTCTCCCTGTAAGACAGCCTGTTTCTGTCTCTCTCCCTGTAAGACAGCCTGTTTCTGTTTCTGTCCCTGTAAGACAGCCTGTTTCTGTCTCTGTCCCTGTAAGACAGCCTGTTTCTGTCTCTCTCCCTGTTAGACAGCCTGTTTCTGTCTCTCTCCCTGTTAGACAGCCTGTTTCTGTCTCTCTCCCTGTAAGACAGCCTGTTTCTGTCTCTCTCCCTGTAAGACAGCCTGTTTCTGTCTCTGTCCCTGTAAGACAGCCTGTTTCTGTCTCTCTCCCTGTTAGACAGCCTGTTTCTGTCTCTCTCCCTGTTAGACAGCCTGTTTCTGTCTCTCTCCCTGTTAGACAGCCTGTTTCTGTCTCTCTCCCTGTAAGACAGCCTGTTTCTGTCTCTCTCCCTGTAAGACAGCCTGTTTCTGTCTCTGTCCCTGTAAGACAGCCTGTTTCTGTCTCTCTCCCTGTTAGACAGCCTGTTTCTGTCTCTCTCCCTGTTAGAAAGCCTGTTTCTGTCTCTCTCCCTGTAAGACAGCCTGTTTCTGTCTCTCTCCCTGTAAGACAGCCTGTTTCTGTCTCTGTCCCTGTAAGACAACCTGTTTCTGTCTCTCTCCATGTTAGACAGCCTGTTTCTGTCTCTGTCCCTGTTAGACAGCCTGTTTCTGTCTCTCTCCCTGTTAGACAGCCTGTTTCTGTCTCTTTCCCTGTTAGACAGCCTGTTTCTGTCTCTGTCCCTGTAAGACAGCCTGTTTCTGTCTCTTTCCCTGTTAGACAGCCTGTTTCTGTCTCTCTCCCTGTTAGACAGCCTGTTTCTGTCTCTGTCCCTGTAAGACAGCCTGTTTCTGTCTCTCTCCCTGTTAGACAGCCTGTTTCTGTCTATCTCCCTGTTAGACAGCCTGTTTCTGTCTCTCTCCCTGTAAGACAGCCTGTTTCTGTCTCTCTCCCTGTAAGACAGCCTGTTTCTGTCTCTGTCCCTGTAAGACAGCCTGTTTCTGTCTCTCTCCCTGTTAGACAGCCTGTTTCTGTCTCTCTCCCTGTAAGACAGCCTGTTTCTGTCTCTGTCCCTGTTAGACAGCCTGTTTCTGTCTCTCTCCCTGTAAGATAGCCTGTTTATGTCTCTGTCCCTGTTAGACAGCCTGTTTCTGTCTCTCTCCCTGTTAGACAGCCTGTTTCTGTCTCTGTCCCTGTAAGACAGCCTGTTTCTGTCTCTGTCCCTGTAAGACAGCATGTTTATGTCTCTGTCCCTGTAAGACAGCCTGTTTCTGTCTCTGTCCCTGTAAGACAGCCTGTTTCTGTTTCTCTCCCTGTTAGACAGCCTGTTTCTGTCTCTCTCAATGTTAGACAGCCTGTTTCTGTCTCTCTCCCTGTTAGACAGCCTGTTTCTGTCTCTGTCCCTGTAAGACAGCCTGTTTCTGTCTCTCTCCCTGTAAGACAGCCTGTTTCTGTCTCTGTCCCTCTAAGACAGCCTGTTTCTGTCTCTCTCCCTGTTAGACAGCCTGTTTCTGTCTCTCTCCCTGTAAGACAGCCTGTTTCTGTCTCTGTCCCTGTAATACAGCCTGTTTCTGTCTCTGTCCCTGTTAGACAGCCTGTTTCTTTCTCTGTCCCTGTCAGACAGCCTGTTTCTGTCCCTGTTAGACAGCCTGTTTCTGTTCCTGTCAGACAGCCTGTCTCTGTCCCTGTAAGACAGCCTGTTTCAGTCTCTTTCCCTGTTAGACAGCCTGTTTCTGTCTCTGTCCCTGTAAGACAGCCTGTTTCTGTCTCTGTCCCTGTAAGACAGCCTGTTTCTGTCTCTGTCCCTGTTAGACAGCCTGTTTCTGTCTCTCTCCCTGTAAGACAGCCTGTTTCTGTCTCTCTCCCTGTAAGACAGCCTGTTTCTGTTTATGTCCCTGTAAGACAGCCTGTTTCTGTCTATGTCCCTGTCAGACAGCCTGTTTCTGTCTCTGTCCCTGTAAGACAGCCTGTTTCTGTCCCTGTAAGACAGCCTGTTTCTGTCTCTCTCCCTGTAAGACAGCCTGTTTCTGTCTCTCTCCCTGTAAGACAGCCTGTTTCTGTCTCTGTCCCTGTAAGACAGCCTGTTTCTTTCCCTGTCCCTGTTAGACAGCCTGTCTCTGTCCCTGTAAGACAGCCTGTTTCTGTCTCTGTCCCTGTCAGACAGCCTGTTTCTGTCTCTGTCCCTTTAAGACAGCCTGTTTCTGTCCCTGTAAGACAGCCTGTTTCTGTCTCTCTCCCTGTAAGACAGCCTGTTTCTGTCTCTCTCCCTGTAAGACAGCCTGTTTCTGTCTCTGTCCCTGTCAGACAGCCTGTTTCTGTCTCTGTCCCTGTAAGACAGCCTGTTTCTGTCCCTGTAAGACAGCCTGTTTCTGTCTCTGTCCCTGTAAGACAGCCTGTTTCTGTCTCTCTCCCTGTAAGACAGCCTGTTTCTGTCTCTGTCCCTGTAAGACAGCCTGTTTCTGTCCCTGTCCCTGTAAGACAGCCTTCTCTCCCCCTGTAAGACAGCCTGTTTCTGTCTCTGTCCCTGTTAGACAGCCTGTCTCTGTCCCTGTAAGACAGCCTGTTTCTGTCTCTCTCCCTGTCAGACAGCCTGTTTCTGTCTCTGTCCCTGTAAGACAGCCTGTTTCTGTCCCTGTAAGACAGCCTGTTTCTGTCTCTCTCCCTGTAAGACAGCCTGTTTCTGTCTCTCTCCCTGTAAGACAGCCTGTTTCTGTCTCTGTCCCTGTAAGACAACCTGTTTCTGTCTCTCTCCATGTTAGACAGCCTGTTTCTGTCTCTGTCCCTGTTAGACAGCCTGTTTCTGTCTCTCTCCCTGTTAGACAGCCTGTTTCTGTCTCTTTCCCTGTTAGACAGCCTGTTTCTGTCTCTGTCCCTGTAAGACAGCCTGTTTCTGTCTCTTTCCCTGTTAGACAGCCTGTTTCTGTCTCTCTCCCTGTTAGACAGCCTGTTTCTGTCTCTGTCCCTGTAAGACAGCCTGTTTCTGTCTCTCTCCCTGTTAGACAGCCTGTTTCTGTCTATCTCCCTGTTAGACAGCCTGTTTCTGTCTCTCTCCCTGTAAGACAGCCTGTTTCTGTCTCTCTCCCTGTAAGACAGCCTGTTTCTGTCTCTGTCCCTGTAAGACAGCCTGTTTCTGTCTCTCTCCCTGTTAGACAGCCTGTTTCTGTCTCTCTCCCTGTAAGACAGCCTGTTTCTGTCTCTGTCCCTGTTAGACAGCCTGTTTCTGTCTCTCTCCCTGTAAGATAGCCTGTTTATGTCTCTGTCCCTGTTAGACAGCCTGTTTCTGTCTCTCTCCCTGTTAGACAGCCTGTTTCTGTCTCTGTCCCTGTAAGACAGCCTGTTTCTGTCTCTGTCCCTGTAAGACAGCATGTTTATGTCTCTGTCCCTGTAAGACAGCCTGTTTCTGTCTCTGTCCCTGTAAGACAGCCTGTTTCTGTTTCTCTCCCTGTTAGACAGCCTGTTTCTGTCTCTCTCAATGTTAGACAGCCTGTTTCTGTCTCTCTCCCTGTTAGACAGCCTGTTTCTGTCTCTGTCCCTGTAAGACAGCCTGTTTCTGTCTCTCTCCCTGTAAGACAGCCTGTTTCTGTCTCTGTCCCTCTAAGACAGCCTGTTTCTGTCTCTCTCCCTGTTAGACAGCCTGTTTCTGTCTCTCTCCCTGTAAGACAGCCTGTTTCTGTCTCTGTCCCTGTAATACAGCCTGTTTATGTCTCTGTCCCTGTTAGACAGCCTGTTTCTTTCTCTGTCCCTGTCAGACAGCCTGTTTCTGTCCCTGTTAGACAGCCTGTTTCTGTTCCTGTCAGACAGCCTGTCTCTGTCCCTGTAAGACAGCCTGTTTCAGTCTCTTTCCCTGTTAGACAGCCTGTTTCTGTCTCTGTCCCTGTAAGACAGCCTGTTTCTGTCTCTGTCCCTGTAAGACAGCCTGTTTCTGTCTCTGTCCCTGTTAGACAGCCTGTTTCTGTCTCTCTCCCTGTAAGACAGCCTGTTTCTGTCTCTCTCCCTGTAAGACAGCCTGTTTCTGTTTATGTCCCTGTAAGACAGCCTGTTTCTGTCTATGTCCCTGTCAGACAGCCTGTTTCTGTCTCTGTCCCTGTAAGACAGCCTGTTTCTGTCCCTGTAAGACAGCCTGTTTCTGTCTCTCTCCCTGTAAGACAGCCTGTTTCTGTCTCTCTCCCTGTAAGACAGCCTGTTTCTGTCTCTGTCCCTGTAAGACAGCCTGTTTCTTTCCCTGTCCCTGTTAGACAGCCTGTCTCTGTCCCTGTAAGACAGCCTGTTTCTGTCTCTGTCCCTGTCAGACAGCCTGTTTCTGTCTCTGTCCCTTTAAGACAGCCTGTTTCTGTCCCTGTAAGACAGCCTGTTTCTGTCTCTCTCCCTGTAAGACAGCCTGTTTCTGTCTCTCTCCCTGTAAGACAGCCTGTTTCTGTCTCTGTCCCTGTCAGACAGCCTGTTTCTGTCTCTGTCCCTGTAAGACAGCCTGTTTCTGTCCCTGTAAGACAGCCTGTTTCTGTCTCTGTCCCTGTAAGACAGCCTGTTTCTGTCTCTCTCCCTGTAAGACAGCCTGTTTCTGTCTCTGTCCCTGTAAGACAGCCTGTTTCTGTCCCTGTCCCTGTAAGACAGCCTTCTCTCCCCCTGTAAGACAGCCTGTTTCTGTCTCTGTCCCTGTTAGACAGCCTGTCTCTGTCCCTGTAAGACAGCCTGTTTCTGTCTCTCTCCCTGTCAGACAGCCTGTTTCTGTCTCTGTCCCTGTTAGACAGCATGTTTCTGTCTCTGTCCCTGTCAGACAGCCTGTTTCTGTCCCTGTCCCTGTCAGACAGCCTGTTTCTGTCTCTGTCCCTGTCAGACAGCCTGTTTCTGTCCCTGTAAGACAGCCTGTTTCTGTCTCTCTCCCTGTAAGACAGCCTGTTTCTGTCGCTCTCCCTGTAAGACAGCCTGTTTCTGTCTATCTCCCTGTTAGACAGCCTGTTTCTGTCTCTCTCCCTGTAAGACAGCCTGTTTCTGTCTCTGTCCCTGTAAGACAGCCTGTTTCTGTCCCTGTCCCTGTAAGACAGCCTGTCTCTGTCCCTGTAAGACAGCCTGTTTCTGTCCCTGTCCCTGTCAGACAGCCTGTTTCTGTCTCTGTCCCTTTCAGACAGCCTGTTTCTGTCCCTGTCCCTGTCAGACAGCCTGTTTCTGTCTCTCTCTGCTCCATCCTGTCTTTTATCTTTATTATCATTTTATTTCTCTCTCTCTCTTCCTCTGCCTACAATCTATATTTCTCCCTGTATGTGTGTGTGTTTGTGCTCGCTCATGCCCTGTGTGTGCCTGTGTGTGTCAATGTCTGCATGTGTGTGTGTGTGTAGTCTAGAGGTTAAGAAGCACCTTGGGAAGGACACAATAGAGATATTGATGGAGAATGCATCTTAAAGGTTAAGGAGCCTGTAATCCACAATGTAAAGGACAGCCAAAACCCGCACTGCCTCAGCTGACCACAAAATAACACAAAATAGAAAGCCTCCATCTTATCTGCCTCTCTCTCTTTCCATCTCTCTCTCTCTTTCCAACTCTCTCTCTTTCTGTCTCTCTCTCCTTCCGTCTCTCTCTCTCTCTCTCTTTCTCTCTCAGCCTGAGGACGACAGGATGGACAGGAAGTTTTATAGGGCTCTGGTCAAAAGTAGTGCACTACATAGGGAATAGGGTGCCATTTGAGACACAACACATTAAAAGCTGCCTTGTTCTGTCTCTGTAACGAGATACAGCCTGAAGACAACAGGATGGACAGGAAGAGCTGGGTCGCGTCCCAAACTGCACCCTATTTCCTTCATAGTGCACTACTTTTGACCAGAGCCCTATAAAACTTCCTGTCCATCCTCTGATCAAAAGAAGTGCACAACTTAGGGAATAGGCTGCCATTTGGGACAAATATAATATATAAACTCTAGGGTATACAAGCTAAACAAAACCCCTGTGATAACGGCCAGTATGACATCACTGATACACTTATTAATTACAAAGCCAGTACATTAAAGATATGAAGTTTCATTCCACATATTCTTTATGATTAAAGAAGACAAACTGAGACTAGAGACCCCAGCAGGCCTTAAACCTCCTAGTTACTGACTGCCTGTCTGCCTGTTAACAACTTATATTCCTCTCTTCCTCTCTTCTCTGGGTTGGAATAAACAAAGGACATAACAGAGATATTGAGCCTTGGGTTGACTGTTGGAGCGGTGTGTGTATGTGTGAGTGTGTGTGTGTGTGTGTGTGTGTGTGAGTGTGTGTGTGAGTGTGTGTGTGTGTGTGTGTGTGTATGTGTGTGTGTGTGTGTGTGTGTGTGTGTGTGTGTGTGTGTGTGTGTGTGTGTGTGTGTGTGTGTGTGTGTGTGTGTGTGTATGTGTGTATTGTGACGGCCCTGAATATTTCTGAACCGTCTCAAGGCTTCTCCTTCTAATAGGGCGCTTCCCCTTTAATTCCCCATTAAATAGCCAGCATCAGCTGCGCAAAAGAGAAGTTGTGATTGAGACCTGAATGAGGATGTGTACTACCTTCAGTTCATGAAGCTTCGCCATGACGTTTGTTTGGTTGCCTTACAGTGTGTTTTGTGGCCTTAAAGCGAGTTTACCCAGGATTGGAACCACTCTGTGCGCTGTGGACTACAACTCTCCGTTGGTTTTCGTGGCCTTTCCTCCGCTGGAGGGCTGTTGGCGGATTGTCTGACTGACCGACTGACTACAACTTTTTGTATACGGTATTTCCTTTGTTTGGGGGTGATGTATACTGTGATTTATGTAGTTGTGAGGACGTATTATTCTTTGGGTAGTCTTTGATACGCTTTATAGTTGTGTTACAAAATAAGTGTTATTTTGAGGGTATGAATATACTGGGTTTATGCTACGGACAAGCGTTGCGGGACTAAGGGCACTTGAGCCACGGAACTTATTTACCGGGCTGGACTCTTTTTATGCCCGAGGTACAGGACATTTCTAAATGAACATAAGTGCATTGATTTGTTATATTGTTGTGTGTGGGTGGGTGAGATCATTTATGTTGTGAATACAACCAAGCAAAAGAATACACTTGTTTGAAGTTCTTTCCAAGGTTTTTAGGGGTTTATGAAAAGTATATTTCCATCTTGACTTTTACATAAGTCCTTTGTATTGGTGTGACTTGACGGACCAGATGGGACTCATTCCCTCCCGAACTAAAAGGAGAAACCTATGCTTTCTCTGGTAGGCACAACCTACCTGGCACCCCTATAAATGCCTCAAGTCAAAACCGTTACATAAAAAATGGCACCCCAGATGGGACCTCAACATTGAGAACTAACCAAAGCAAATCTTTTGAGTGGAATTAAAATAATGGATTCACTACAAGAAAATGAGCTCATCCATATCCTACCTGTCAATGGGAATACACAGGGCCATTCTGACTACCGAGCCAACAATACAAATCATAATGTGAATGGAAATAATGGAGTTGATGTGGGCCAGAGCCCTGGGAATCTAAATGCTCGGTCTGGACCACAGGCCACAGGTCTAACTAGTAACTCACTTATTGACATGGATCTGTGTGAAGGTACTGAGCTAGCCCTCCCTCTGACGCCCACTCTTCCTCTATTGTCTGGTTTATCTCCAGAGGTAGTAGTCTTACAACTTCAAGGTGACATCCTTGATATTCGTAAGACTCAACAACATCTCCAAACTCTAATCCATCATAAATTCAAATGTCTGAGTGTAGAGCAACAACAGAGTGCCATGGAATTCAGAAACTCACTGAGTACTCTAACTCACACTCTGACAGAGCTCAGTGAGAGTGGAAGACAGGAAATTACTGGTGCCATGGACAGGCAGTTTGACTACCAACAAAGCCAACTCACTGCCACTCTCCAGTGGCGCCTGCAACATCATCACACTGAGGTCCTCAAGGACGTCAATTCGGTATTTTCTCCCCTGGTTAACACTGTAGACCACTTGCAGACAGCGCTCTCTAATTGTGTTAAAATGTTGGATGATGTGTCTGTTGACATGGCCTCCATTAGGCACAACTCCTTGCACAGAGCTTCTCTTGTGTCCACTTCTGTTCAGACCACTGAGGGCCAAGCGGGCACCTCAGAACAGCCAAGACAAGGCCATGCTGCAGCCACCCCTTGCAGGATGCAATCCACCATGCATCCTGGTGTTCATTTTCATGGTCCCATAACTCCCTCACCCTCTACTTCCTCAATCCCTCCTAGCTCTTTTGTTCATGGTGATTTGAGTAGACGTCATGTGGGAGCGATGCCCATTAAATTGCAATTTCCCACCTTTGGGAAAAAGGATGACAGTCCTGATCCGCTAATGTATCTGGAAAGATGTCATGACTTTCTTGCCCTCAATCCCCTGGCTGACGAAGAACTCCTTGCCACATTGAGGAATGTGTTGCATGGGACAGCTCGAGACTGGTGGGATGTGGCACGTCTCACCACTACCTCCTGGGCTGACTTTGAGGCCAAGTTTTCCTCTGCATTTCTGTCTGAGGACTACACAGATGAGCTGGCAGACAGAGTCAGGAATCGAGTGCAAAGGGAGAATGAGAATATTTGTGACTTTGCATACGGTTATCACTCCCTGTGCAGAAGGTGGAAACCTGGCATTGAGGAGGAAGAGGTCATTAAGTTGATCTTGAAGAACATCAACCCACTACTAGCCAGTCAACTCAGAGAAAGAGTCACCACTGTCGATGGACTGGTTCGCCTGGGACAGCAGTTCGAGAAGGACAGAGAATGCCAACAGCAATATGAACAGAGAAAGAAACAGACACCCAGACAGTTACCCAAGACAGCTCATCAACCACAGCCAGAGTCTCCAGCCAAGACCCCTCCCATGTTCTGTTGGAGATGTAGCCAAAAGGGACATTCTTCAGCTACATGTCCAAGACCGTATCAAGTAAACCCTTCCAGAAACCACAAATTACAACAGGCCAACACCCCTAACACACTTCGCAGGAACGACCATCCTACTCTGGGTGCTTTGACCAGAGCTGAAACCTCAAGAGTCACTGCCTACGCCCCCCCGCCGACATCCCCTTCCTTTCAGTTAATACCACACCAGCTGGTGTTACCCCTGTCCATAGGCCCATGGACAGGAAGAGCCATCCTGGACACCGGGGCATCCTACACACTGCTCAATGAGAAACTGTGGAAGGAGGTTGAAGGTCCAAAATACAACTTGAAGCCGTGGACAGAAGGTCCACTGTATCTGGCTGACGGGGCGGCTAAACGACCACTTGGATGGAGTGAGGTGGAGTTCCGCCTGTGTAACCGCTCCTATATGATTCCTTCGGTTATCCTACAAAACAAGAACCTTGCTTTTCCTGTCGTGTTGGGAATTGATTTAATGTACTTCAGTGGTGTCCAGATTGATATCGCACACAATTGCTACTGGTTTCCAAACAATCCGAGCAAGAAGCATTTCTTCCAATCAGAAGTTACAAAGTTACATGATTGGGGTCTAAATGTGGCAGTCTTCTCTGCCGTTGCTACGGTACCACTAACCCTGGATAATCCTTCTGAGGATCTCCTTTTACAGGCTGTAAGAAGAGCTCAGCTGGAACAGCCAGAGGAGTTAAGGCTGTTGGAACAGCTGCAGAATAATGCTGATGTGTGTACTGTAAAGTTAGGACGCACCGGACTCCTGAAGCACAAAATATTCCTTACACAGGAAATGCCGATCAAGCAAAAGCCATATCGTTTGTCCCCAGCGAAGCTAATCATCCAAAAGGGACTCATTAATGATATGTTGACACAAGATATAATAGAACGTTCCTCCTCTCCCTGGGCTGCTCCTGTTGTCCTCATTCCAAAAAAGACCGGTGGTCTTAGATTTTGTGTGGACTATAGGAAGACCAACAATGTTTCCCAGACGGATGCCTATCCTCTTCCCACCATCCACGAGATCCTGGAGTCATTGTCTGGCGCTGTTGTGTTCACTACCCTTGACCTCAATAGTGGCTATTGGCAGGTTGAGATGGACCAGGAAAGCAAGGACAAGACTGCTTTTGTCTGTGCTGAGGGCTTGTTTTCCTTTAAGGTGATGCCTTTTGGATTAAAGAATGCACCTGCCACTTTCCAAAGACTCATGGAGATTGCGTTAGGTGAGCTCAAAGGGAAGATATGTTTCGTCTACCTGGACGATATAATTATCTACTCCCAGAACAGAGAGCAACACTTTCAAGACCTTCAAGCAGTGTTGGACAAGCTAAGAGAAGCTGGTCTGACAGTGAACATGAAGAAGAGCAACTTCTGCCAAACCTCCCTGAAGTTCCTTGGCCATATTGTGTCTTGTGATGGTATTCATGTGGATCCTGAAAAGACCAAGGCTGTACAAGACTTCCCTGTGCCAACCACACTCAAGGCCCTTCAACGGTTCCTTGGGATGGCTGGATGGTACCATCGGTTTGTGTGGAACTTCTCCCAGGTGGCCGAACCCCTCAACGGGTTGAAGCGAAAAGGAGCGAAATTCCGATGGACGGCAGAGTGCCAGAACTCCTTTGAAACCCTGAAACGACACCTCGTCACCCCTCCCATTTTGGGTCATCCCAACTTTGATTTCCCTTTTGTTGTTTACACTGATGCAAGTGATGTTGGACTTGGTGCTGTCCTAGTCCAACAGACTGGACTTGGTACTGAAGAAGTGCTAGCGTTCGCCAGTCGGACATTGAATGGAGCAGAACGGAACTACTCCACAACCGAGCAAGAGTGCCTTGCAGTTGTCTGGGCTTTGGAAAAGTGGAGGTACTACCTGGAGGGAAGACACTTCACTGTGGTCACTGACCATTCCTCCCTTGTGTGGGTGTTCAAGACCAACAAACCAAGCACCAGGCTCATCAGATGGGCTCTACGGTTGCAAGAGTTCACCTTTGCAGTAGAATACAGGAAAGGAAAATACAACACTGTTCCAGATGCCTTATCCAGAGCTCCTGCTTGTGGTAATGGTGGCCCTCATCTTACATGTGCTACTGTCCTGTCTAGCAGTCGAGACTCACCCAAAACTGACTTTCCCATCTCTGATGAGGTCATTTGGAAAGCCCAACAGGATGATCCCGAAGTACAGGCTTTGTACCAGACTATCCTGGAAGATGAAGAAAAGATGGTCAACCCTACCACAAAGCTGACCATCATTGAAGACAAAGTCTACCGAGTTGTACAACTACCTCACAGAACACTCTACCAAATATACATACCTGAAACTCTACGCCTTCAACTGCTTCAACATTTCCATGAAGACCCATTAGCTGGTCATTTGGGCAGGTTCAAAACCTACAAACGTTTGCAAGCATTACTGTACTGGCCACATCTGAGCATGGATGTGAAATCACATATCCGAAAATGTCAGGTTTGTCAAATGTACAAACCAGAAGGTAGAAAACCTGCTGGCAAGTTGCAGCAAACTGTGGTTACCCGACCTTGGGAAATGTTAGGAGTGGATTTGATGGGTCCATTTCCTAGAAGCTCCAATCAGAATGTGTACATGCTTGTTTTTGTTGATTACTATTCCAAGTGGGTTGAGCTCTTTGCCCTGCGTCAGGCCACAGCGAGGACCGTCTCTAACATCCTTACGAGAGAGATCCTGACTCGCTGGGGAGTGCCTGATTACATTCTGTCTGATCGAGGTTCCCAATTTGTCTCTGATCTCTTTGGAGAGACCTGCCAAAGATGGAACCTGAGACAGAAGTTGACCACAGCCTATCACCCACAGACCAACCTCACTGAGAGAGTAAATCGAACCTTGAAGACCATGGTTGCTTCCTATGTAGGGACCCAGCACAAACACTGGGACAAGCACCTTCACGAGTTTCGATTTGCCCTGAATTCTGCTGTGCAAGAGTCCACTGGAGTCACACCTGCAGAGCTGAACCTAAGTCGTCTCCTCCGAGGACCCTTGGATATGGTGCTACAGCCCCAGCAGCTTACTCCAGACGCTGCTTGCTATGACCAGGTAGTCCATCTCCACGACTTGAGAGCTCTTGTCTCAAGGAACATGATCCAGGCTCGACTCAAGCAGAAGAGAAATTATGATAAGAACAGACGAGACCTGCAGTTCCAGCTTCGTGATCGGGTGTGGCTTCGCTCTCATCCTTACTCGAAAGCTGAACAATTCTTCTCGGCCAAGCTCGCTCCTAAATGGCAAGGACCATATAGGATTGTGGAGCAGGTGGGCCCTTTGAACTACCGAGTGGTGAAAGAGGACACAGGTGAAGATATG
Organism: Coregonus lavaretus; assembly: GCF_964263955.1. Taxonomy (NCBI): domain Eukaryota; kingdom Metazoa; phylum Chordata; class Actinopteri; order Salmoniformes; family Salmonidae; genus Coregonus; species Coregonus lavaretus. Next base: position 32,813 of record NW_028161248.1, read on the forward strand.
CGCGTTGTCCATGTCTCACGCCTTAAGGCCTGTTACCCCTCGGCTGAGGAATTGGAGGAGATTGAGCGCCGCAAGGTCCTGGAGATCTTTGAAGAGGAAAGTAAGGAGACTTTTCTCGGATTCCCAGACCCAGAAGTCTCACGGCTTAATGCCTGTGACCCCTCAGCTGAGGAGCGTGAGCGCCAAAAAGTAATGAATATTTTTGTAGAGGAAAGTGATGAGGAGACCTTTCTCGGTTTCCCCGACCAAGATCTGCCTTCCCGGGCAATGGTCGGCTTTTTCCAGGGGAGGGGGTGTGTGACGGCCCTGAATATTTCTGAACCGTCTCAAGGCTTCTCCTTCTAATAGGGCGCTTCCCCTTTAATTCCCCATTAAATAGCCAGCATCAGCTGCGCAAAAGAGAAGTTGTGATTGAGACCTGAATGAGGATGTGTACTACCTTCAGTTCATGAAGCTTCGCCATGACGTTTGTTTGGTTGCCTTACAGTGTGTTTTGTGGCCTTAAAGCGAGTTTACCCAGGATTGGAACCACTCTGTGCGCTGTGGACTACAACTCTCCGTTGGTTTTCGTGGCCTTTCCTCCGCTGGAGGGCTGTTGGCGGATTGTCTGACTGACCGACTGACTACAACTTTTTGTATACGGTATTTCCTTTGTTTGGGGGTGATGTATACTGTGATTTATGTAGTTGTGAGGACGTATTATTCTTTGGGTAGTCTTTGATACGCTTTATAGTTGTGTTACAAAATAAGTGTTATTTTGAGGGTATGAATATACTGGGTTTATGCTACGGACAAGCGTTGCGGGACTAAGGGCACTTGAGCCACGGAACTTATTTACCGGGCTGGACTCTTTTTATGCCCGAGGTACAGGACATTTCTAAATGAACATAAGTGCATTGATTTGTTATATTGTTGTGTGTGGGTGGGTGAGATCATTTATGTTGTGAATACAACCAAGCAAAAGAATACACTTGTTTGAAGTTCTTTCCAAGGTTTTTAGGGGTTTATGAAAAGTATATTTCCATCTTGACTTTTACATAAGTCCTTTGTATTGGTGTGACTTGACGGACCAGATGGGACTCATTCCCTCCCGAACTAAAAGGAGAAACCTATGCTTTCTCTGGTAGGCACAACCTACCTGGCACCCCTATAAATGCCTCAAGTCAAAACCGTTACAGTATGTGTGTGTGTGTGTGTGTGTGTGTGTGTGTGTGTGTGTGTGTGTGTGTGTGTGTGTGTGTGTGTGTGTGTGTGTGTGTGTGTGTGTGTGTGTGTCAGAGGAGAGTAGACGCAGCAGCAGGGGGCTGTGAATGGTTGCTTCCTGCCTAAGCTGTGTCTTGCATCTCAAGTCAGAGTGTACGAGGCTGCCACTGGCTAAGGATGATGTCAGCATCCCAAATGGCACCCTATTCCCTATATAGTGCGCTACTTTTAGTGCACTAAATAGGGAACAGGTTGCAATTTGGGACAGCTACTGAGGCTAGAGCACTAACTAGGGTCACAGGTTGACCATGACAAATTTGATGCGTCCCAAATTACACCCTATTCCCTATATAGTGCGCTACTTTTGAAGAGAGCCCACAGGGAATGTAGGGAATAGGGTGCCATTTTGGATACGGTCATTGGAACTGAAATGGCTAACCACTCCCCCATTCTGTCCCTGACACATTTGTACTGAAGCGTCTCCCCAACCTCATCAGAACAGGGGAGAGGGGACATTCCTCTATAAACTCATCAGAACAGGGGAGAGGGGACATCCCTCTATAACCTCATCAGAACAGGGGAGAGGGGACATCCCTCTATAACCTCATCAGAACAGGGGAGAGGGGACATCCCTCTATAACCTCATCAGAACAGGGGAGAGGGGACATCCCTCTATAACCTCATCAGAACAGGGGAGAGGAGACATTCCTCTATAACCTCATCAGAACAGGGGAGAGGAGACATTCCTCTATAACCTCATCAGAACAGGGGAGAGGGGACATCCCTCTATAACCTCATCAGAACAGGGGAGAGGGGACATCCCTCTATAACCTCATCAGAACAGGGGAGAGGGGACATCCCTCTATAACCTCATCAGAACAGGGGAGAGGGGACATCCCTCTATAACCTCATCAGAACAGGGGAGAGGGGACATCCCTCTATAACCTCATCAGAACAGGGGAGAGGGGACATCCCTCTATAACCTCATCAGAACAGGGGAGAGGAGACATTCCTCTATAACCTCATCAGAACAGGGGAGAGGGGACATCCCTCTATAACCTCATCAGAACAGGGGAGAGGAGACATTCCTCTATAACCTCATCAGAACAGGGGAGAGGAGACATTCCTCTATAACCTCATCAGAACAGGGGAGAGGAGACATTCCTCTATAACCTCATCAGAACAGGGGAGAGGGGACATCCCTCTATAACCTCATCAGAACAGGGGAGAGGGGACATCCCTCTATAACCTCATCAGAACAGGGGAGAGGGGACATCCCTCTATAACCTCATCAGACTGAAGCAGAATCTGGGTTTTTTCTTATTCTTCTCCAAAAACTGTTTTTGCCATGACTGCTGGCATGCAGCTTTCCTCCCCTGTGGTGGGTTGGTAGCCTCTCTCTCTCTCTCTCTCTCTCTCTCTCTCTCTCTCTCTCTCTCTCTCTCTCTCTCTCTCGCTCTCTCTCTCTCTCTCTCTCCCTTTCTATCCCCCCTCTCTCTCTATCCCCCCTCTCCTCCCTCCTCCATCTATCTCCCTCACTCTCTCTAATTCTCTCTCTCCAGACAGTCAGGGTTGAGTGTGAGTGGGCCAGCCAAAGGGATTATCACGCTGAGTTACTGTCGGCCAGGCCCCAGAGTGTCTAATGGGGATTGGGCCTCTTTTGCAGTTTTCATAGCTCTCTGGCAAACCCAGGTCAGTGGCCTTCTCTCTCTCTCTCTCTCTCTCTCTCTCTCTCTCTCTCTCTCTCTCTCTCTCTCTCTCTCTCTCTCTCTCTCTCTCTCTCTCTCTCTCTCTCTCTCTCTCTCTCTCTCTCTCTCTCTCTCTCTCTCTCTCTCTCACTCTCTCTCTCTAAATTCAATTCAATTCAATAGACTTTATTGACATGGCAAGTGAAATTAATTACATTGTCAAAGTATAGATATAACAAAAATGGTGGGACCAACAGCAATAATAATAATAGTAGTAGTGGAAATGGGATTACCATTAACAGCAACTACAACAACAATATTAATGAGAATAACAATACATTAAAGCAATAGTAGTCGACCAATCTCAACATGACTGAGAAGACACATTACATGGTATGAAAGCCAAAACAAAACAGGAAATATTATTGACATTACATTACACTTTTCACTGGCTGTCCCTCAGGTTGTGGCAGGAGGACACATATTTGGCTGCCAAAATTGCACATTTTGGCTTTTCACCCAATAAATATTGGATTTTTTCTTCCTCTTTTATAGTTTCAAATTATTTGTACTGAATTATAATTTTGGAAAGAAAGATTCTCTTAGGTCTGAGTATTTTTCACAGTGTAGTAGGAAATGCAGCTCTGTCTCTACCTCTCCCCGGAGGCAGAGTGAGCACAGCCTGTCCTCTCTGGGCAGCCAGGTTTGCCTGTGACGACCGGCCTCTACTGCCAGACTGTGCTCACTGAGTCTGTACCTAATCATTGTTTTCCTCAGTTTTCTATCAGTCACAGTGGTCAGATAGTCTGCCAACATGTACTGTCTGTTTAGAGCCAAATAGCATTGAAGTTTACTTTGATTTTTTAGGTGATATATTTTTCTTTTTGCTTTGTGATGATTTGGTTGGGCCAGATTTTCTGAGTGCTGTCCTGAGGCTCTATGAGGTTGGTTTTGGTTAGTGAACTGAGCCTCAGAACCAGCTGGCTGAGGGGACTCTTCTCTTGTTTCGTCTCTTGACATAGTAGAGCTGTGTGATGGAATGTTTTGGGGTCACTTGTTTTTAGATGGTTGTAAAATTTGATGGCTCTTTTTTGTAGTTGAATAAGGAGGGGGTATTGGCCCAATTCTGCTCTACATGCGTTATTTTGAGTTTTTCTTTGCACTTGCAATACAGTCTTGCAAAACTCTGCATGCAGTATTTCGATTGGATGTTTGTCCCATTTGGTAAATTCAGTATTAGAGAGCGGACCCCATACTTCGCTGCCATATAGAGCAATTGGTTCTATAACTGATTGGAAAATCTTGAGCCAGATTCTAATTGGAATTTCGATTTTAATATTCCTTTTAATGGCATAGAATGCTCTTCTTGCTTTGTCTCTCAGCTCATTCACAGCCATGTGAAAGCTACCTGTGTTGCTGATATTTAGTCCTAGATATGTGTAATTTTTGGTGTGTTCTAATAGAACTGTGTCCAAATAGAATTGATATTTGTTATCCTGATTTCCGGACCTTTTTTGGAATATCATTATATTCGTTTTTTTTTAGATTAACGTTCAGGGCCCAGGTCTGACAGAATCTGTGCAGATGATCTAGATGCTGCTGTAACCCTTCCTTAGTGGGAGACAGTAGCACCAGGTCATCTGCGTACAGCAGACATTTGATTTCAGTGTTGTGTAGGGTGAGACCAGGTGCTGCCGATTCTTCTAATGTTTTTGCCAATTCATTAATGTAGATGTTAAATAGTGTTGGACTTATTGGGCAGCCCTGTTTCACTCCACGTCCCTGAGAGAAGAAGTCTGTTTGCTTGTTGCCGATTTTAATCGCACATTTGTTTTTAGTGTACATTGATTTAATAACATTATATGTTTTCCCTCCAATACCACTTTCTATTAGTTTGTAAAAAATACATTCGTGCCAAATTGAATCAAATGCTTTCTTGAAGTCTACAAAACACGAGTAGATTTTGCATTTGTTTTGATTTACTTGTTTGTCAATTAGAGTGTGGAGGGTGTAAAAGTGGTCTGTTGTACGATAATTTTTACAAATCCAATCTGGCTTCTGCTTAGGACGTTGTGTTCATCAAGGAAGTGATGTAGTCTGCTGTTTATGATACTGCAGAGAATTTTCCCCAAGTTGCTGTTAACGCAAATTCCTCTGTAATTATTTGGGTCAAATTTGTCTCCATTTTTATAAATTGGTGTGATCAATCCTTGGTTCCAAATATCGGGGAAAATACCTGCAGTTAGGATAATGTTGAAGAGTTTGAGTATAGCCAATTTGAATTTGTGGTCTGTATATTTGATCATTTCATTTAAAATACCATCATCACCACAGGCCTTTTTGGGTTGGAGAGTGCAAAGTTTTTCCAATAATTCTTGTTCTGTAATTGGGGTATCCACAGGATTCTGATAGTCTTTGACTGCTGATTCAAGGATTTGTAATTTTTCTTGTATATCTAGTTGTTCTGGGCTCTTTGTTACATTGCTGTAGAGGTTTGCAAAGTGATTTCTCCATATATCCCCATTTTGGATAGCCAATTCCTCATTATGAGGTTTATTTAATTTATTCAAATTCTCCCAGAAGTGGTTTGATTCTATGGATTCCTCAATCACATCCAGCTGATTTCTAATGTGCTGTTCTTTTTTTGTTCTTAGGGTGTGTTTGTATTGCTTCAGTGTTTCCCCATATTGAAGACTTATATTTTTGTTGTCTGGGTCTCTGTGTTTATGATTAGATATATTTCTCAATGACTTTCTGAGATTTTTGCAATCATTATCAAACCATTTTTCGTTATCTATTCTTTTTGGTTTGCTCTTATGTTTCTTAAGATTAGCCAAGGAGGCTAATTTGTCAAATATAAAGTTTATATTCCAAACGGCCAAATTTACACCTTCATTGGTGTAGGATAATGTTAATGCTAAAAAGTTGTCCAGGAGAGATTGTATTTTTTGGCTACTAAATGCTTTTTGGTAGATTTCTGTACTGTTTGCACTCCATCTATAGGTCTGTTTAGTACCATGTAATTTATTGGGCCGTGATGCTTCATGGTTGGGTTCTGCTCTTCCCAGATACACTGTGATTTTACTGTGGTCAGAGAGAGGTGTTAGTGGGCTGACTGTGAAGGCTCTGAGAGACTCTGGGTTGAGGTCTGTGATGAAGTAGTCTATAGTACTGCTGCCAAGGGATGAGCTGTAGGTGTACCTACCAAAAGAGTCCCCTCTTAGCCTACCATTGACTATATACAGACCCAGTGTTCGACAGAGCTTCAGGAGCTGTACTCCATTTTTGTTTTTCACTTTTTCATAGTTGTTTCTGGGGGGGGTATGTGGGGAGGGAAAGGTTGTTGCTTCCCGGAAGGTGTTTATCCCCATGACTGTTAATATTGTCAAGTTATTCTGCTGTTCTAGCATTCAGGTCTCCACAGACCAGCACATTGCCTTGGGCCTGAAAGTGACTAATCTCCCCCTCTAGAATGAAGAAACTCTCTTCATTGAAGTAGGGTG
>NW_028161247.1:0-53036 GCF_964263955.1 Coregonus lavaretus
CATGCTGTCGTTTCAACCCTTCATGGGTCTTCTGAACTCCCTGGTCTTGGTGACATACAGTGGGGAAAAAAAGTATTTAGTCAGCCACCAATTGTGCAAGTTCTCTCACTTAAAAAGATGAGAGAGGCCTGTAATTTTCATCATAGGTACACGTCAACTATGACAGACAAATTGAGGAAAAAAAATCCAGAAAATCACTGTAGGATTTTTTATGAATTTATTTGCAAATTATGGTGGAAAATAAGTATTTGGTCACCTACAAACAAGCAAGAATTCTGGCTCTCACAGACCTGTAACTTCTTCTTTAAGAGGCTCCTCTGTCCTCCACTCGTTACCTGTATTAATGGCACCTGTTTGAACTTGTTATCAGTATAAAAGACACCTGTCCACAACCTCAAACAGTCACACTCCAAACTCCACTATGGCCAAGACCAAAGAGCTGTCAAAGAACACCAGAAACAAAATTGTAGACCTGCACCAGGCTGGGAAGACTGAATCTGCAATAGGTAAGCAGCTTGGTTTGAAGAAATCAACTGTGGGAGCAATTATTAGGAAATGGAAGACATACAAGACCACTGATAATCTCCCTCGATCTGGGGCTCCACGCAAGATCTCACCCCGTGGGGTCAAAATGATCACAAGAACGGTGAGCAAAAATCCCAGAACCACACGGGGGGACCTAGTGAATGACCTGCAGAGAGCTGGGACCAAAGTAACAAAGCCTACCATCAGTAACACACTACGCCGCCAGGGACTCAAATCCTGCAGTGCCAGACGTATCCTCATGCTTAAAAAAGTAAATGTCCAGGCCCGTCTGAAGTTTGCTAGAGTGCATTTGGATGATCCAGAAGAGGATTGGGAGAATGTCATATGGTCAGATGAAACCAAAATAGAAGTTTTTGGTAAAAACTCAACTCGTCGTGTTTGGAGGACAAAGAATGCTGAGTTGCATCCAAAGAACACCATACCTAATGTGAAGCATGGGGGTGGAAACATCATGCTTTGGGGCTGTTTTTCTGCAAAGGGACCAGGACGACTGATCCGTGTAAAGGAAAGAATGAATGGGGCCATGTATCGTGAGATTTTGAGTGAAAACCTCCTTCCATCAGCAAGGGCATTGAAGATGAAACGTGGCTGGGTCTTTCAGCATGACAATGATCCCAAACACACCGCCCGGGCAACGAAGGAGTGGCTTCGTAAGAAGCATTTCAAGGGCCTGGAGTGGCCTAGCCAGTCTCCAGATCTCAACCCCATAGAAAATCTTTGGAGGGAGTTGAAAGTCCGTGTTGCCCAGCGACAGCCCCAAAACATCACTGCTCTAGAGGAGATCTGCATGGAGGAATGGGCCAAAATACCAGCAACAGTGTGTGAAAACCTTGTGAAGACTTACAGAAAACGTTTGACCTGTGTCATTGCCAACAAAGGGTATATAACAAAGTATTGAGAAACTTTTGTTATTGACCAAATACTTATTTTCCACCATAATTTGCAAATAAATTCATAAAAAATCCTACAATGTGATTTTCTGGAATTTCTTTTCTCATTTTGTCTGTCATAGTTGACGTGTACCTATGATGAAAATTACAGGCCTCTCTCATCTTTTTAAGTGGGAGAACTTGCACAATTGGTGGCTGACTAAATACTTTTTTCCCCCACTGTACATCTGTTTTCTGTGATCTGTGAAGGCCTGAGAGACTCAAGACTTTACACCAAAAAAAGTATAGTGAGACGGTAGAGGACTCTACTGCTTCCCTCAAACCCAAAAGATGTCATTAACTGTAACCTCTAACATTTTGACTTTCAGCTTGACTTTTTTCCCCCTTGGTAAATGACCACAAATGAGATCGTCTTTCTGCACAAATGACACGATGGCATTGATCACAGTGGACTTCCCTGTTCCTGTCTCTCCCACCATCGGAATGGTTTCGTTGTCCTGACTGTGATTTTTCTCTCTGCCTCACTCTGTCCCTCTAGACTTTTGCTTGGTTGGTAACATCTATCTATCTTATCTACACCTTGTAGGAGGTATTTTATGCAGTTTCCTGTGAAACAAAATAATACTTATGTTAGCCCTACTGGCAATGTTTCAACATTTTAAAAAGTTTGGATGATTAATAATGTAGACAGCTGGAATTAAACCCGCAGCCTTGGCGTTGCTAGCCTCAGGATCTTACCAACTGAGGCACACAGGACAAGAACTCATGTACAGTTTATATTTTCTACCGGCAAATGTGTTTGTGTTAAACTTATAGCTGTGGTATACTGTAAGCGGGATAATCAACTCGGGCCTCTACGTGTATACAATACAGGAAGAGAATACAGGAAGAGAATACAGGAGATCAACTCGGGCCTCTACGTGTACAGAATACAGGAAGAGAATACAGGAAGAAAATACAGGAGATCAACTCGGGCCTCTACGTGTACAGAATACAGGAAGAGAATACAGGAAGAGAATACAGGAGATCAACTCGGGCCTCTACGTGTATACAATACAGGAAGAGAATACAGGAAGAGAATACAGGAGATCAACTCGGGCCTCTACGTGTATACAATACAGGAAGAGAATACAGGAAGAGAATACAGGAGATCAACTCGGGCCTCTACGTGTACAGAATACAGGAAGAGAATACAGGAAGAGAATACAGGAGATCAACTCGGGCCTCTACGTGTACAGAATACAGGAAGAGAATACAGGAAGAGAATACAGGAAGAGAATACAGGAGATCAACTCGGGGCTCTATGTGTATAGAATACAGGGGGGAAATACAGGAAGAGAATACAGGAAGAGAATACAGGAAGAGAATACAGGAGATCAACTCGGGGCTCTATGTGTATAGAATACAGGGGGGAAATACAGGAAGAGAATACAGGAAGAGAATACAGGAAGAGAATACAGGAAGAGAATACAGGAGATCAACTCGGGGCTCTACGTGGTCTATGGGAAATAATGCAACTCTGTGGAAGGTTTGTGCCACTCCACTGTGCGTCGTGGCACATACAGTGGGGTCGGGAATTATTGTATCCCTTGATAAAGATGAGCAAAAAAAGACTACAAAATAAATAATTCAAATACTGAGCTATATTGTATACTCGAAAAAATTGAACAATTATATTATTTTATACTAATACAATTGCTCAGAGATTTTTTTTTTTTTAACAAGTAATAAAAATAGGGGTCAAAATGATTGGATCCCCTGTTTTCAATACTCCTTGATAATGACACTGAGCTATTTTTCTAAAATGTTTTCTGAGATTGGAGAACACATTGGTAGGGATCCTAGATCATTCCTCTATACAGAATCTTTCCAGATCCTTGATATCCTTCATCTCCGCTTATGGACTGCCCACTAATTCAAACCACAGGTTTTCAATGGGGTTCAAGTCCGGAGACTGAGATGGCCATTGCAAAATGTTGATTTTGTGATCAATTAAGCATGTGTTTGTGTATTATGATGTGTGCTTGGGGTTATTGTCTTGCTGGAAGATTCACTTGCGGACAAGTTTTGGCCTCCTGGCAGAAGCAACCAGGTTTTTGGCTAAAATGTCCTGGTACTGGGTAAAGTTTGTTATGCGGTTGACCTTAGCAAGGGCCCCAGGACCAGTGGAAGCAGAATATCCCCATAACATCAAAGATCCACCGCCATATTTTACAGTAGGGATGAGCTATTTTCTGCATATGCATTGTTCTTTTTCAAAGGCCCACCCACCACTGGTGTGCGTTGCAAAATACCTCTATTTTCATGTCATCTGACCATAGCCCCGCCTGGAGTTTGCTAAGTTATGGCATTGGCACTTACATTTGACATTTTAGTCATTTAGCAGACGCTCATATCCAGAGCGACTTACGGTTAGTGAGTGCATACATGTTTTTTTTTCTCATACTGATCCCCTGTGGGAATCAAACCCACAACCCTGGCATTGCAAGCACCATGCTCTACCAACTGAGCTACATGGGACTACACTTGGATTGGAACCGGTGCTATCGTCATATGACATGAAAATAGAGGGGTTTGGCCTTTGAAATAATAATTTATATTAAAGGTTGTGTAGTACCCCATGTAGCCATGGATCATGACGAATGATAGCTTAGCTGGCCAGCTGACTTGGGAAGCTAGCATAATAATCATGGATCATGACGAATGATAGCTTAGCTGGCCAGCTGACTTGGGAAGCTAGCATAATAATCATGGATCATGACGAATGATAGCTTAGCTGGCCAGCTGACTCGGGTATCTAGGTAAATAATCATGGATCATGACGAGGGATAGCTACATCACTAGCTAGTTATATTTTGCTAGTAGACAAGTAGGGTATTTAGCTATGCCAATGTTAACGTTATGTTAAAGTATGTTGCAAGTTAAAGTTAGCTAGCTACTTTCGTTAACCAGATGTATGTCGCTAAATAATACAAAACACAAACGGATTAACAGTCTCAATTGCTTTACTGACAATACGAAACTTAAATCAGATGTTCAGATCTACAAATGTTTGACACATAACATTAGTTACAGAGGGTAGTCGAGGTCCAGGAAAGTCCAGCACAGATGAGCAACCAACATGTTGATGATGCAATTTACTCTAAAAGGTCAAAGGTAGTGTAAGTAGCACAGGAGCGTGCAGTGCTTCTCAAATGTAAAAAATGTTATGCGTTCTCCCAACTCTCGTCCTCTGGGAACACACTCGGAGCATTAGAGTGGAGCACGGTAGTATGCATATGAGAAACACTCATGGTCCTTGCAGCAGGAGGAGAATACAGGAGGAAAATACGGGAGAAGAATAAAGGAGGAAAATACAGGAGGAGAAATACAGGAAGAGAATACAGGAGGAAAATACAGGAACAGAATACAGGAGATAATACAGGAGGGTTTACAGGAGGAAAATACAGGAGGAAAATACAGGAAGAGAATACAGGAGGAGAATACAGGAAGAGAATACAGGAAGAAAATACAGGAGGATAATACAGGAAGAGAATACAGGAGGAAAATACAGGAAGAGAATACAGGAGGAAAATACAGGAAAAGAATACAGGAAGAGAATACAGGAGGAGAGTACAGGAAGAGAATACAGGAGGAAAATACAGGAAGAGAATACAGGAGGAGAATACAGGAGGAGAATACAGGAAGAGAGTACAGGAGGAGAATACAGGAAGAGAATACAGGAGTAGAATACAGGAAGAGAATACAGGAGGAAAATACAGGAAGAGAATACAGGAGGAAAATACAGGAAGAGAATACAGGAGTAGAATACAGGAAGAGAATACAGGAGGAAAATACAGGAAGAGAATACAGGAGGAGAATACAGGAAGAGAGTACAGGAGGAAAATACAAGAAGAGAATACAGGAGGACGCCAAAAGATTCTGAAATGATCATGTGGACAGGGATGACACGCTTCACAGGGCAGTTATTAATGTACACAGCACCTTCACTGGGCAGTTATTAATGTACACAGCACCTTCACTAGGCAGTTATTAATGTACACAGCAACTTCACAGGGCAGTTATTAATGTACACAGCAACTTCACTGGGCAGTTATTAATGTACACAGCACCTTCACTAGGCAGTTATTAATGTACACAGCAACGTCACAGGGCAGTTATTAATGTACACAGCAACTTCACTGGGCAGTTATTAATGTACACAGCGTCTTCATAGGGCAGTTATTAATGTACACAGCACCTTCACTGGGCAGTTATTAATGTACACAGCACCTTCACTGGGCAGTTATTAATCTACACAGCACTTATACCTGTTTAGAAGAACATTCGTTTTGTGGGTGAAGGGTGATGCAGCATGATGGAGATCCAATGTCTTTTGATAGTGACCATTAGCTACTTACCAACGGAGGTCACACAAACTGCAACCCACGGGAGCAAACTGAGGGATTACACAACACAAAATAATGTTTTACCTGTCCTGTCCTGTGGTTGCATATTACGATGATAGAGAATGTGTATATCAATAAACCGTACATTTATAAACCTGTGAATGTACGAGTCTTTGTTTTCCTCATCAGCGTGTTCATATCATGACTAATATATTTTTATGAGTTATTATGATGTCATTGCAAGTATCATGTTCCAGGCTGACTACATTGCAGACGTTCCACTGCGTCGACCAATGGTTACGCGCCACGTCATCGACTGCGCAGTAGGGCATCCGATTTTCTGATGCGTTATTAAACACCTGTCTGGGTCTAGGTGTTTTGAGATCTGGCAGGCTTCTGTAATGTAGTCGTCCTGGAACGTGGCCAAAGAACAGCACAGGTACACACCTTCGAGACATCTGCCACAATGGTAAGTGGCACCAGATTGGTTGATTGACCTGAATGGCGGACGAGACAGAGTGTACATCTTAATTGTCTGAAGTGGCTTCCTCTTCCTGTCCATAAGGCAGCCACCATTTTGTTTTCTTAATAGTCTGAAGTGGCTTCCTCTTCCTGTCCATGCCCATGAGGCAGCCACCATTTTGTTTTCTTAATAGTCTAAAGTGGTTTCCTCTTCCTGTCCATGAGGCAGCCACCATTTTGTTTTCTCCTGTCTAGTATTTTGAGATCAGATTGGATGAAGGAACTGAGACAAGATGAGGAAGTCAAATTCATTTGTTGGTTTTACAAAACGATTGACTGGATGGTTTTGAAACCTTATGGATTTAGATGACTCCAAAACAATGTTTCAGTCAAATGCACTTTGGTTTGAAGTTATAGTACTGTAGTCGTCGTGTGTACCCCTCTGAAGTTCGCCATTGTCTTATCCTCGCACCCGCTCAAGACAGTTTCCAGGGCCCCCCACAATCTCACTTCCCCTTACGAGCTAAACAGAGCTATTGTTGACACAATTCTACAGTTGAACCACAATTACTTCACTGTTCACTGCTGGTTTTCATATAGATCAGAGGTATCCTCTGTGTCAGTACTTCCCAACCCTCTCCCCGGGGATCACCAGAAGTTTCACCTTTTTGTTTTAGCCCTAAATTGCACATCATCTCTTGCACATCATTCCAGTGTTAATACTAAATTGTAATTATTTTGCACTATAGCCTATTTTATTGCCTTACCTCCATAACTTGCTAAATTTGCACACTGTATATTATATGTATTTCTGTTGTATTTTTGACTTTATGTTTTGTTTTACCCCATATGTAACTCTGTGTTATTGTTTTTTTCCGCACTGCTTTGCTTTATCTTGGCCAGGTCGCATTTGTAAATGAGAACTTGTTCTCAACTGGTTTACCTGGTTAAATAAAGGTGAAATAAAAAAATAAAATAAAAAATAAAAAAAATAAGTCAAGTGGTTGATGATTAGTAGACTAATTTTAATCAAGGTGTGCCTGTTTAAGGCTATAACAAAACAATGTGAAACATCTGATGGTCCCCGATGAGGGAGTTGGACATTAACGCCTTTCCTACGCACTTCTCAGTAGTTGGTATTCAGACTTACCTTACGCAGGTGAGCAAGGGGCTTTTGTAGGCGTGGTTCCCTTGCGACGGCTGAATACATTTAATTCAACTGCCGAAAACCCTCCCACTTGCTGGCCAACAGATTTTCTCGTGGAGTTTTCATTCAATAGGGTTTTCAGTACATTTATCTTCAGCCATCCGCTTTAAATACGGTGTACCTTTTTAGTTCCAATTTTGTCGACAGATTCAGAATACATTGAGAGAACGGGTTCAGAATATTAGGGATCAATGAAGGAAAGCCATGTAAATACAGTTGAAGTCGGAAGTTTACATACACCTTAGCTAAATACATTTAAACTCAGTTTTTCACAATTCCTGACATTTAATCCTAGTAAAAATGCCCTGTTTTAGGTCAGTTAGGATCACCACTTTATTTTAAGAATGTGAAATGTCAGAATAATAGTAGAGAGAATGATTTATTTCAGCTTTTATTTCTTTCATCACATTCCCAGTGCATCAGAACTTTACATACACTCAATTAGTATTTGGTAGCATTGCCTTTAAATTGTTTAACTTGGGTCAAACGTTTTGGGTATCCTTCCACAAGCTTCCCACAATAAGTTGGGTGAATTTTGGCCCATTCCTCCTGACAGAGCTGGTGTAACTGACTCAGGTTTGTAGGCCTCCTTGCTCGCACACGCTTTTTTAGTTCTGCCCACAAATGTTCTATAGGATTGAGGTCAGGGCTTTGTGATGGCCACTCCAATACCTTGACTTTGTTGTCCTTAAGCCATTTTGCCACAACTTTGGAAGTATGCTTGGGGTCATTGTCCATTTGGAAGACCCATTTGCGACCAAGCTTTAACTTCCTGACTGATGTCTTGAGATTTTGCTTCAATATATCCACATAATTTTCCTTCCTCATGATGCCATCTATTTTGTGAAGTGCACCAGTCCCTCCTGCAGCAAAGCACCCCCACAGCATGATGCTGCCACCCCAGTGGTTCATGGTTGGGATGGTGTTCTTCGGCTTGCAAGCCTGCCCCTTTTTCCTCCAAACATAACGATGGTCATTATGGCCAAACAGTTCTATTTTTGTTTCATCAGACCAGAGGACATTTCTCAAAAAAGTACGATCTTTGTCCCCATTTGCAGTTGCAAACCGTAGTCTGGCTTTTTTATGGCGGTTTTGGAGCAGTGGCTTCTTCCTTGCTGAGTGGCCTTTCAGGTTATTTCGATATAGGACTCGTTTTACTGTGGATATAGGTACTTTTGTACCGGTTTCCTCCAGCATCTTCACAAAGTCCTTTGCTGTTGTTCTGGGATTGTTTTGCACTTTTTCGCACCAAAGTACGTTCATCTCTAGGAGACAGAACGTGTCTCCTTCCTGAGCGGTATGACGGCTGCATGGTCCCATGGTGTTTATACTTGCGTACTATTGTTTGTACAGATGAACGTGGTACCTTCAGGCGTTTGGAAATTGCTCCCAAGGATGAACCAGACTTGTGCAGGTCTACCATTTTTTTTCTGAGGTCTTGGCTGATTTCTTTTGATTTCCCCTGATGTCAAGCATTGAGGCACTGAGTTTGAAGGAAGGCCTTGAAATACATCCACAGGTACACCTCCAATTGACTCAAATGATGTCAATTAGCCTATCAGAAGCTTCTAAAGCCATGACATCATTTTCTGGAATTTTCCAAACTGTTTAAAGGCACAGTCAACTTAGTGTATGTAAACTTCTGACCCACTGGAATTGTGATACAGTGAATTTTAAGTGAATAATCTGTCTGTAAACAATTGTTGGAAAAATTACTTGTGTCAATCACAAAGTAGATGTCCTAACCGACTTGCCAAAACTATATTTTGTTAACAAGAAATTTGTGGAGTGGTTGAAAAACGAGTTTATGTAAACTAACGACTTCAACTGTATACGCATATTTATCTCAGTTTCAACACCAATTGATAGATTTAAAAAAATACTCTGATCATGTAGATTATTTAGGTTTAGGAAAGTATTTATGAATCAATAAAAAACCGCTTTGGACACAGAAGAAAGAAAACGGTGGTTTGATTTCATTCAAAAAAACATCCAACTGAAGGGAACTATCAGTAAATTGGCAGTTGAATATGTGTGGTTATTAGGCCTACTGTCACGGGCGACGTGTATGCGGTGAGCGAAGTCAAGCGCAGGACACAGAGCTACTGGCAGACGTACTTTATTAGTCAGTAAAGAACATACAAAACAAAACCTCCTAACAGGGAGGAAAACAAATACATGCATACGACAACAGCAATGCCGACCTTACGAGACACAAAACAATAACACACAATTACCAAACGAGAGACAGGGGTAAATATAGGGACTACAATCAAACATAATAGCGAACAGGTGTAACCACTCAAGACAGAACAAGACAAACACCGAAACATCGATCGGCAGCAGCTAGTACTCCGGGGATGACGAACGCCGAAGCCTGCCCGAGCAAGGAGGAGGAGCAGCCTCGGCAGAATCCCGTGACACCTACTGACGGTCCATACTGTCAGTGGCTAATATTTAAACATGACAGAAAGAGGAAACGGAGGAAGTCGGGGTAGCCTATAATTAAGCCATTCGAGAGTACCCATCCCTGCAAGTTTAAAAGTCTGTACAATTTTAAATTCTGCATAATGGCACAGCATGTCATAAACTCTACTGTGGGGAAAAAAGTGATATGTTGATATGTTTCAGTTTGCTGCCACGTGACTGGTTTCACATTTGTCTCCAGCGATAATAAGGTCAAATAGATCTAAAACTATTGTCATTTATATTTACAATTCCCTTATCCAAACGGATTACCCATTTTTACCTAGCTCATATCAATTTGTAAATTACAGTGTTTGGAGAATGGTGTTATTTCTTCCCAAAGTCTCGTCCAGATCATCATGGTATTTGTAGTTCTTTATGATAGTCATATTAGCAGCTAATTAGCGTTTCATTTTTTTGTGGGGGGGGTGGGGGGTAAATACAGGCGATATGGTTATTATTACTGTGGTACTGTGGCAGGGGTAAGGGTTAGGCCGAGACATGCCATATCTCTGTTGCCTGCAGTTATGGCAAATGTCTCTGTTGACAGCAGTCGGAGGTACCCATATTTGACAGCAGTCGGAGGTACCCATATTTGACAACAGTCGGAGGTACCCATATTTGAACCCCCCCAACAGGTCAGATGATTCAAAAGAAAAACCATCAATTGCCAAATCAATCAATTTCAATCAATCAATCAATCAATCTCATTAAATGGTTATAAAACACATGGAGCTGCAACAACAGAAAGATGTCATCCATTTACATATTTACATTTTAGTCATTTAGCAGACGCTCTTATCCAGAACGACTTACAGTTAGTGAGTGCTTACATTTTTCTTTTTTTCTTCTTCTTTGAAATCAGCTGACGGGAGATAAACTCACAGCTCAAAGACAGGATTTCAACAGCAGTGATTTTATTGACACACCTTGTTGTTTCTGGGGATTCACCCACAGCCAGCATCTTTCCCTCAGTCAACAGCATCACTCCTCACCCACAGCCAGCATCTTTCCCTCAGTCAACAATCCTGGTAACATTTGGTCTTAAAAACATACACATACAGGCACTCTCTCTCTCACACACCTCAATTTAACTAACACCTACAGTAAGCAGTATATATACTGAACAAAAATATAAAGGCAACACGTAAAGTGTTGGTCCCATGTTTCATGTGCTGAAATAAAAGATCCCAGAAATTGTCCAAATGCACAAAAAGCTTATGTCTATCAAATGTTGTGCACAAATTTGTTTACATCCCTGTTAGTGAACATTTCTCCTTTGCCAAGATAATCCATCCACCTGACAGGTGTGGCATATCAAGAAGCTGATTAAACAGCATGATCATTACACAGGTGCACCTTGTGCTGGAGACAATAAAAGGCCACTAAAATGTGCAGAGTTTTGTCACACAACACAATGCCACAGATGTCTCATGTTTTGAGGGAGCGTGCAATTGGCATGCTGACTGCAGGAATGTCCACCAGAGCTGTTGCCAGAGAATTGAATGTTCATTTCTCTACCATAAGCCGCCTCCAACGTCGTTTTAGAGAATTTGGCAGTATGTACAACCGCAGACCACGTGTAACCACGCCGGCCCAGGACCTCCACATCCGGCTTCTTTTTTTTTTTTTTTTTGTCATTTAGCAGACGCTCTTATCCAGAGCGACTTACAGGAGCAATTAGGGTTAAGTGCCTTGCTCAAGGGCACATCGACAGATTTTTCACCTAGTTGGCTCGGGGATTAGAACCAGCGACCTTTCGGTTACTGGCACAACGCTCTTACCCACTAAGCTACCTGCCGCCCTATCTTCACCTGCGGGATCGTCTGAGACCAGCCACCCGGACAGCTGATGAAACTGAGGAGTGTTTCTGTCCGTAATAAAGCCCCTTTTGTGGGGAAAAATTCATTCTGATTGGCTGGGCCTGGCTCCCCGGTGGGTGGGTCTATGCCCTCCCAGGCCCACCCATTGGCCCCGCCCCTTCCCAGTCATGTGAAATCCATAGATTAATAGGGCCTAATGACTTTATTTCAATTGACTGATTTCCTCATATGAACTGTAACTCAGTAAAAATCGTTTAAATTGTTGTATGTTGCATTTATATTTTTGTTCAGTATAAATACTCTGACCGAGAACAACAACAATCTTAAACAAAACAAAAGTACAGAAACAGAAATACAGCAGTCTACTACAACAAGAAAAAAAAAGACAATGAGGCTCAAATAAATGATAAGATTTACTCTATAAATGATAAGGGTTATTCTATAAATGATAAGGGTTATTCTATAAATGATAAGGATAATTCTATATTGAAAATAGAAAATAATTCCACCGTCTCACTGAACAATACATTCTGTTTGATATACAGTATATTTATATTGAAAAGCAAAAAGCAAAACGATACCAATATGTTGCTTCACTTCATGACCGGTTGTCTGTAAAAATTCAAATAAAACTCCTTATTTCAGTCGAGAGCTTGTCGATAGAGGCCATGGTCTGCCCCGTTAAAATACCTTTTCTATTTAAATATTATTATTATTATTCCTACCCAAAAAATCAGTTGAACACATGTAACCAAAGTACGTAGCAAAAATACATTTAAAAGCAACAAGAATGTGTCAGAACAGCACACACACACACACACACACACACACACACAACCTGCACGCACACACACAAACACTTCACATATGAGACCATAGATTCAGTAGTATTGTCAATACAACCATCCAGATCTGACTACCAAGAGCAAGGGGTTCTGGGGGATCAAATCACATAATCAATGGAAAAAATGAGAGGAAAAGAGAGAAGAGAGAAAGATACCTCCCGATCAGTCCCCTGGTTCTAGGATTGCATCCAAAATGGCACCCTATTCCCTATGTAGTGCACTACTTTTGACCAGGACTAATAGGGCTCTGGTCAAAAGTAGTGCGCTATGTAGGGAATAGGGTGCCATTTGGGACTAACACCAGGGCTCCATTCCTCCAGGGTCTCACAGCTCTGTGTTCTTCCCAGGCAGAGCCACCCTTTTCTGGATGTCTTCGTCTGATGAGACCCCCTCCCTCTCCTCCCTCTCCACTCTCTCCTTCTCAGCCTTCACCTTCTTCTTCTTCTTCTTCACCTTCTCTTTCTTCTTCTTCTTCATCGTCTTCTCTCCTTCCTGCCTGCCACCCTCACTCCCTCCTCCTCCTCCTCCTCCTCCCAGGTCTTTGCTCTTCGTCTTTCCTCCTCCCTTCTTATTTTTCTTCTTCCTGTCCTCAGCGATGGCTGCCACGTCTCCCTTCTTCTTGGAGTACTCCTCTTTCAGACAGGCTGGAGGAGGAGGAGGAAGAGGAAGAGGAGAAAGGAGGAAGAGGAGGAGGAAGAGGAGGAGGAGAGAGAAGGAAAGAGAGGAGGATACAGGAGAGAGGAGGAAAGGAGGAGAGGAGAGAGGAGGAGAGAGGAAGAGGAGGAAAGAGAGGAGGAGGGAGAGGAGGAGAGAGGAGGAAGAGGAGGAGAGAGGAGGAGAGAGGAGAGAGAAGGAAGAGATGAGGAGAGAGGAGGAGAGGAGGAAGGTGATGGGAGAGGAGGAGAGAGGAAGAGGGTGGGAGGGAGAGAACAAGAGTAATTAAACCAGCATTCTAATAACTAAGACATTCAAAACCATCAAATAAGTTAGTGTGTGTGTGTCTATGTAAGTGTGCTAAATGTGTCTCTGTGAGTGTGTGTATTACCGGTGTCCTGTCCCTTCAGAACGTGTTTCTCACAGAGGTACGTGGTGAGGTCTTCCTCCTGGCTGCCTTTGTACCAGTCCTCAATAACCTCCTCATACTTCTCTACCATCACATCACACTGAGACAGAGAGACACACACACACACACAGGGTGAGACACACACACACACACACCAACATTTGAAAAGTAAACAGAAGACAGTTGATATGTTTGGGAATACCATTTTTAATAAATTGATTAATTAAAATTGGTCAATTAATCCTCACCTGTTTCTTGAGGTCAGCGACCTCTGCGGAGGTTTCGTTCCAAAGTTCATAGGGGATATCCATGACGACCTTTACCCCCTTATGGACCAGACCATGGAGGGTAGAGAAGGTCTCTGACATACCCTGGGGGGAGAGATGAGAGGGAGGAGGGGGGGGGGGGGGGGGGAGATAGAGAGGGTAGATAGAGAGGGGGTGGAGAGAGAATGGGGAGAGATAGGGGGTGGAGAGAGAGAGGGGGAAGAGAGAGGAGGGGTTGAGAGAGGGGGGAGAGAGGGGGGGTGGAGAGAAGGAGAGGAGGGAGAGAGGAGGGAGGCAGAAAGAGAGGGAAAGATGATCTGTGTCTAGTTACACAACTATTGATGTGTGTTATTACATGTGTGTGTCCTTGTCTTTACTCAGAGAGCCTCTGACACACACACACACACACACACACACACACACACACACGTACTGACCTTGGCAAAGCGGTTGCTGCCCTCCCTCTCCTTGTGTAGGTTGTAGCCAGAGAGCCTCTGACACACATTCTCCACAACCTCAATGAAACGGATATCTCTATAGAGAGAGACAGAGAGAGACAGAGAGAGACAGAGACAGAGAGGGAGGGAGGGGGGAGAGAGAGGGGGGAGAGAGGGAGGCGGGGCAGAGAAGGAGGCGGGGGAGAGAAGGAGGCGGGGGAGAGAAGGAGGGGGGAGAGAGAGGGAGGGGGGAGAGAGATAAAATGAGAGAAAGGAGGAGGCCAAGAAAAAGAGTGAGGGAGAAAGAGAGGGGGGAGGGAGAGGATGGAGGAGGGAGAGGAGGGAGGAGGGGGAGGGAGAAGAGAGGAGAGAGGAGGGGGTACAGAGAAAGATTGACAGATGGAGGACGGGAGAGAGATCGAAGCAGGCTTGTTTGAAAAAAAATGATCCTCTGTTTAATTTAGTAATTTAGCCTTTCTTCTAGTGTTCACAAGTCATGACTCAACCTCCCGTCACATAATGACAGACCTTCCTATTTATAAAGCCTAGGCCGCCTCCCACAGGAAGGGACCCAGACCAAGTTCCTGTCCCCTGCTACCATAGCAGCCCTGTTATCTCCACAGAAACGGCACAGAGAGGAAATAGATACCGCTCGCTCAAGTCAAGTACTTCTACAGTGAAAGGCTCAAAAGCTAGTGAACATAGGATGTAGGCAGAAGTGAGGCCCAGATCTAGGATCAGTTTAACCTCACCAGTCCCTGACCTTTATCATTAAGTGGGGAAGACATCAAACTGATCTTGGATCTTGGACCCATTCTATATAAGATGAATTGCATCCTATTTCCAAATACAGTGCACTGCTTTTGACAGGAGCCCTATGGGAAAACACTACTGCATTCAGCAAGAGAAGATCTATTCAGAGTCATTTCACATTCTATGACATCAAGCTGTAAATGTGTGATAAACGTCACTTACGACTTGACATATTTGATTGGCGGAGCTCCCTTGTTGTCGTCAAGGAAACGGTAGTTCCTCTTGATCAATTCCTTGGTGTTGCCCGTCTCCTCGAAGGCAGACTTCATCTCAATACTGACGAACTTACACACTGAGAGGAGAGAGAGAGAGAGACAGAGAGATGGACAGAGAGACAGTATATACAGTGAGGGAAAAAAGTATTTGATCCCCTGCTGATTTTGTACGCTTGCCCACTGACAAAGAAATGATCAGTCTATCATTTTAATGGTAGGTTTATTTGAACAGTGAGAGACAGAATAACAACAAAAAAATCCAGAAAAACGCATGTAAAAAATGTTATAAATTGATTTGCATTTTAATGAGGGAAATAAGTATTTGACCCCCTCTCAATCAGAAAGATTTCTGGCTCCCAGGTGTATTTTATACAGGTAACGAGCTGAGATTAGGAGCACACTCTTAAAGGGAGTGCTCCTAATCTCAGCTTGTTACCTGTATAAAAGACACCTGTCCACAGAAGCAATCAATCAATCAGATTCCAAACTCTCCACCATGGCCAAGACCAAAGACCTCTCCAAGGATGTCAGGGACAAGCTTGTAGACCTACACAAGGCTGGAATGGGCTACAAGACCATCGTCAAGCAGCTTGGTGAGAAGGTGACAACAGTTGGTGCGATTATTTGCAAATGGAAAAACACAAAAGAACTGTCAATCTCCCTCGGCCTGGGGCTCCATGCAAGATCTCACCTCGTGGAGTTGCAATGATCATGAGAATGGTGAGGAATCAGCCCAGAACTACACAGGAGGATCTTGTCAATGATCTCAAGCCAGCTGGGACCATAGTCACCAAGAAAACAATTGGTAACACACTACGCTGTGAAGGACTGAAATCCTGCAGCGCCCGCAAGGTCCCCCTGCTCAAGAAAGCACATATACAGGGCCGTCTGAAGTTTGCCAATGAACATCTGAATGATTCAGAGGAGAACTGGGTGAAAGTGTTGTGGTTAGATGAGACCAAAATGGAGCTCTTTGGCATCAACTCAACTCGCCGTGTTTGGAGGAGGAGGAATGCTGCCTATGACCCCAAGAACACCATCCCCACTGTCAAACATGGAGGTGGAAACATTATGCTTTGGGGGTGTTTTTCTGCAAAGGGGACAGGACAACTTCACCGCATCAAAGGGACGATGGACAGGGCCATGTACCGTCAAATCTTGGGTGAGAACCTCCTTCCCTCAGCCAGGGCATTGAAAATGGGTCGTGGATGGGTATTCCAGCATGACAATGACCCAAAACACACGGCCAAGGCAACAAAGGAGTGGCTCAAGAAGAAACACATTAAGGTCCTGGAGTGGCCTAGCCAGTCTCCAGACCTTAATCCCATAGAAAATCTGTGGAGGGAGCTGAAGGTTCGAGTTGCCAAACGTTAGCCTCGAATCCTTAATGACTTGGAGAAGATCTGCAAAGAGGAGTGGGACAAAATCCCTCCTGAGATGTGTGCAAACCTGGTGGCCAACTACAAGAAACGTCTGTGATTGCCAACAAGGGTTTTGCCACCAAGTACTAAGTCATGTTTTGCAGAGGGGTCAAATACTTATTTCCCTCATTAAAATACAAATCAATTCATAACATTTTTGACATGCGTTTTTTTTTTGTTATTCTGTCTCTCACTGTTCAAATAAACCTACCATTAAAATTATAGACTGGTCATTTCTTTGTCAGTGGGCAAACGTACAAAATCAGCAGGGGATCAAATACTTTTTTCCCCTCACTGTAGACATAATATGACATTTGAAATGTCTCTATTCCTTTGGAACTTTTGTGAGTGTAATGATTACTGTACATGTTCTATTGTTTATTTCACTTTTGTTTGATCTATTTCACTTGCGTTGCCAATGTTAACATATGTTTCCCATGCCAATAAAGCCCTTTGAGTTGAATTGAGAGAGAGAGAGAGAGAGAGAGAGAGGAAGTATAAATCGTTTTATTTCCTGTAGTATCAGGTGTCTAAAAGGAGGAAGTAGTAAACTGTATGGTTCCACTTCTGCATCACGCACGCACACTGCTACAATACAACGGGCAAATACTACTACTATCCGGTTATCAGGGGTAACAAATGACATAATGCAACTCGTTCTGGCTAATAGAATGAATGAAAATGAATTAAATAAGCTTATAGGTTTTTTTTTTTTAATAGTTTAAAAAATGTAACGAATGAATAGTATTGTGTCTGTTCTTCTCGGGAAAAGACTGAAAGGCTATCAGGGTATTTGTATGCCTACATTTCAGACATAATACAACTCGTTTTAGACAATAAAATACCAGCTCTCTCTATTTTGGGTTTCCAAATGGGGGGTGAATGAATAGCATCGTTCCTGTTCTTCCTACCTTCACATTTATTAGGCAGATGAACCCACTCGTCATCTCCCTCTTTCTTCTCTGCTCCCTCGACCAACGCGCTCAGCAAAAACACCGTCAGACAAGTAAACAAAACCATTCTGACTAAATGTTGTTGTTGTCTAGTAAATAATGAGGTCTGCGGTTATCTAGACCGTTAGATCCGCTTATTTACATCTCGTTCTTAACCTACGACTTACCGCTGTGAAGTAGGCAAGAATAACTAAGTACTTCCGGGTCACGGATTTTTGTAATCCTTCAGAATAAGAGTCCCGTCCAATATACTTTGTAAATGAACGATTAAGCTGCAAATGATGGAAAATGTGCACAATTATCGATATGTTTTATACTAGTTATCATACAAAGAATAATTAAAAGTATTTATATGAGATATTATGTGATTGCAAAAAAAAAAAAGTCTACAATGTGTTTTGTGCGTGTAGACCTATAATTTAGTTAGTTAGCCACTGATTCCTTCCAAACCACTCATTGTTGAATTTGCGATTTCCAACTTCTTGTGTAAAGTTCAAGTCCAATGGCCGACGAGCACTGATACATTTTACCTATAATTTCTCTTCATTATTTCTCTTCATATGACAAGGATTGAAAAGGATTTGCCAGTAGATTGTCGACTTGATTCATGATCATGACTGCTAGATTTTGAAAGTATGATGTTGACATGATTAGTCCAATCAAAGCTACTGTAGATATAACATGATTTGACGTCATTTTATATGTGGCCAATGACCTTGAGCCTTCTTGGATGGGCACTTCTAATATAACTCTATGGCAGCAGCCAAGGGGCTTGAATTTTCAAGCTCTACCCTTAGATTTTGCGGTGACAGAACACTGAGCCAATCACGGCGCAACTAGAGAACATTACCAACCCCTACGCTCCGTATTTTCCGCTGGCTGCCCCACCGCCACAGAAAGCACTGAGCTGGCTGCCCCACCGCCACATAAAGCACTGAGCTAGGCAGAAACACCTGCATTTTGGAGCTGCCTTACTCAAGAAAGCAAAAAAGAGACCATGTTTGTACGGCGGCTTTATTAACTCAAATGATTGTTCGATTCTTTTTTACATTGTTTGCAAACTGATATGTGACACGTATTAATGGCAAAATAACATGCAAAACAGGCAACAACAAAAAAAGATTTGAATGACGGGTCGCCACTGATTGTTTCCATGTCATTTAAAGAAAAAAAAATATCTGTAATTGGGGTGATAGTAACCTGTAGCAACATCATCTTACTAGGATACTGCCTCAAATATATATATTTTATTTGTCTAGCCAAAACACTTGGCCTGATGCACGTTGTAGCACCTAAGGCTGACTGATTTACATGTGTAAAGTCTGCTGCCTGCTCATCATCATCATTAGGATAACGTGGGTCATTTACAGGAATGCCAGTCAGTTAACACTTCATCTACTGATCACACTGTTTTCATTGTTTCTCTTAAGCAGTTAGCTTCTCACCTAATCATATGCTAATAGTTGGATTATCTGTCACTGCCATTATTGGGCAAGCCAAGAATCACTGCCATCATTGGCCAAGCCAAGAGTCACTGCCATCATTGGCCAAGCCAAGAGTCACTGCCATCATTGGCCAAGCCAAGAGTCACTGCCATCATTGGCCAAGCCAAGAGTCACTGCCATCATTGGCCAAGCCAAGAGTCACTGCCATCATTGGACAAGCCAAGAGTCACTGCCATCATTGGACAAGCCAAGAGCCACTGCCATCATTGGACAAGCCAAGAGTCACTGCCATCATTGGCCAAGCCAAGAGTCACTGCCATCATTGGACAAGCCAAGAGTCACTGCCATCATTGGACAAGCCAAGAGTAACTGCCATCATTGGACAAGCCAAGAGTCACTGCCATCATTGGACAAGCCAAGAGTCACTGCCATCATTGGCCAAGCCAAGAGTCACTGCCATCATTGGCCAAGCCAAGAGTCACTGCCATCATTGGCCAAGCCAAGAGTCACTGCCATCATTGGACAAGCCAAGAGCCACTGCCATCATTGGACAAGCCAAGAGTCACTGCCATCATTGGCCAAGCCAAGAGTCACTGCCATCATTGGACAAGCCAAGAATCACTGCCATCATTGGACAAGCCAAGAGTCACTGCCATCATTGGCCAAGCCAAGAGTCACTGCCATCATTGGACAAGCCAAGAGTCACTGCCATCATTGGCCAAGAGTGCCAGTCTGGTATGAAGCAAACAAAGAGAGAGGTCAAATCGTTAATTATTTGTAATTTTTGTAATCGTTTTTCCTGTACAGTGCTATATTTGTACCATATAGTGTCCAGGTAAGTAAGTCCAAATAAGTAAGACCACAGTAAGTCAAAATCTATTTGACCACAGTAAAAGTCTAAATCTATTTGACCACAGTAAAAGTTCAAATCTATTTGACCACAGTAAAAGTCCAAATCTATTTGACCACAGTAAAAGTCCAAACCTATTTGACCACAGTTAAAGTTCAAATCTATTTCACCACAGTAAAAGTCCAAATCTATTTGACCACAGTAAGTCCAAATCTATTTGACCACAGTAATAAAAGTCCAAATCTATTTGACCACAGTTAAAGTCCAAATCTCTTTGACCACAGTAATAAAAGTCCAAATCTATTTGACCACAGTTAAAGTCCAAATCTATTTGACCACAGTAAAAGTCCAAATCTATTTGACCACAGAAAATGTCCAAATCTATTTGACCACAGTAAGTCCAAACCTATTTGACCACAGTAAAAGTCCAAACCTATTTGACCACAGTAAAAGTCCAAACCTATTTGACCACAGTAAAAGTCAAAATCTTTTTGACCACAGTAAAAGTCCAAATCTATTTGACCACAGTAAAAGTCCAAACCTATTTGACCACAGTAAAAGTCCAAACCTATTTGACCACAGTTAAAGTCCAAACCTATTTCCACAGCAAATGTCCAAACCTATTTGACCACAGTTAAAGTCCAAATCTATTTGACCACAGTAAAAGTCCAAATCTATTTGACCACAGAAAATGTCCAAACCTATTTGACCACAGTAATAACAGTCCAAATCTATTTGACCACAGTAAGTCCAAATCTCTTTGACCACAGTAATAAAAGTCCAAATCTATTTGACCACAGTTAAAGTCCAAATCTATTTGACCACAGTAAAAGTCCAAATCTATTTGACCACAGAAAATGTCCAAATCTATTTGACCACAGTAAGTCCAAACCTATTTGACCACAGTAAAAGTCCAAATCTATTTGACCACAGTAAAAGTCCAAATCTATTTGACCACAGTAAGTCCAAATCTCTTTGACCACAGTAATAAAAGTCCAAATCTATTTGACCACAGTTAAAGTCCAAATCTATTTGACCACAGTAAAAGTCCAAATCTATTTGACCACAGTAAGTCCAAATCTATTTGACCACAGTAAAAGTCCAAATCTATTTGACCACAGTAAAAGTCCAAATCTATTTGACCACAGTAAGTCCAAACCTATTTGACCACAGTAAAAGTCCAAACCTATTTGACCACAGTAAAAGTCCAAACGTATTTGACCACAGTAAAAGTCCAAATCTATTTGACCACAGTAAAAGTCCAAATCTATTTGACCACAGAAAATGTCCAAATCTATTTGACCACAGAAAATGTCCAAACCTATTTGACCACAGTAATAAAAGTCCAAATCTATTTGACCACAGTTAAAGTCCAAATCTATTTGACCACAGTAAAAGTCCAAATCTATTTGACCACAGAAAATGTCCAAATCTATTTGACCACAGTAAGTCCAAACCTATTTGACCACAGTAGAAGTCCAAATCTATTTGACCACAGTAAAAGTCCAAACCTATTTGACCACAGTAAGTCCAAATCTCTTTGACCACAGTAATAAAAGTCCAAATCTATTTGACCACAGTAAAAGTCCAAATCTATTTGACCACAGTAAGTCCAAATCTCTTTGACCACAGTAATAAAAGTCCAAATCTATTTGACCACAGTTAAAGTCCAAATCTATTTGACCACAGTAAAAGTCCAAATCTATTTGACCACAGTAAGTCCAAATCTTTTTGACCACAGTAAAAGTCAAAATCTATTTGACCACAGTAAAAGTCCAAATCTATTTGACCACAGTAAGTCCAAAACTATTTGACCACAGTAAAAGTCCAAACCTATTTGACCACAGTAAAAGTCCAAACGTATTTGACCACAGTAAAAGTCCAAATCTATTTGACCACAGTAAAAGTCCAAATCTATTTGACCACAGAAAATGTCCAAATCTATTTGACCACAGAAAATGTCCAAACCTATTTGACCACAGTAATAAAAGTCCAAATCTATTTGACCACAGTTAAAGTCCAAATCTATTTGACCACAGTAAAAGTCCAAATCTATTTGACCACAGAAAATGTCCAAATCTATTTGACCACAGTAAGTCCAAACCTATTTGACCACAGTAGAAGTCCAAATCTATTTGACCACAGTAAAAGTCCAAACCTATTTGACCACAGTAAGTCCAAATCTCTTTGACCACAGTAATAAAAGTCCAAATCTATTTGACCACAGTAAAAGTCCAAATCTATTTGACCACAGTAAAAGTCCAAATCTATTTGACCACAGTATGTCCAAATCTCTTTGACCACAGTAATAAAAGTCCAAATCTATTTGACCACAGTTAAAGTCCAAATCTATTTGACCACAGTAAAAGTCCAAATCTATTTGACCACAGAAAATGTCCAAATCTATTTGACCACAGTAAGTCCAAACCTATTTGACCACAGTAAAAGTCAAAATATTTTTGACCACAGTAAAAGTCAAAACCTATTTGACCACAGTAAAAGTCAAAACCTATTTGACCACAGTAAAAGTCCAAATCTTTTTGACCACAGTAAAAGTCAAAATCTATTTGACCACAGTAAAAGTCAAAACCTATTTGACCACAGTTAAAGTCCAAACCTATTTCCACAGCAAATGTCCAAACCTATTTGACCACAGTTAATGTCCAAACCTATTTGACCACAGTTAAAGTCCAAACCTATTTGACCACAGTTAAAGTCCAAACCTATTTGACCACAGTTAAAGTCCAAACCTATTTCCACAGCAAATGTCCAAACCTATTTGACCACAGTTAATGTCCAAACCTATTTGACCACAGTTAAAGTCCAAACCTATTTGACCACAGTTAAAGTCCAAACCTATTTGACCCCAGTTAAAGTCCAAACCTATTTGCAGGGCCGGATTAAGAAGTCATAGGCCTCTAGGCTTTTTTCTAATTTTTTCTTGGTAAACAAATCGTCTCACAAAGATGAAATTCGTTAACTTCAGTAGCGGATAAATTACCGGGGAGGAAGGACTTAATACCACCAGACCAGCTGTGATAATTGCATTAACCCTATAACTCCTGAGTGGCGCAGTGGTCTAAGGCTAACTGTGCCACTAGAGATCCTGGTTCGAGTCCAGGCTCTGTCGCGACCGGGAGACCCATGGGCGGCGCACTATTGGTCCAGCGTCGTCCAAGGTAGGGGAGGGTTTGGCCGGCAGGGATGTGGGTTCGTTTTCCCACGGGGGGCCAGTATGAAAATGTATGCATTCACTAACTGTAAGTCGCTCTGGATAAGAGCGTCTGCTAAAATGACTAAAATGTAAATAACCGGTTAGAAATGCATTCATAAGCTATGTCTCTGTGCTATAAGGTCAAGTAAAGAGAAACCCACACACTGCTCTTGCTTGTTTTATAAGCCCAGAATATCACTTTGCGCAACCCACAACAGTCAACAAGGTTATTTGGGGAAAATATATGTTATCTTTCATTATATGCCTGTTCTTACTATAAAATATAAAATACACTGAGTGTACAAAACATTAGGAACACCTGCTCTTTCCATGACATAGACTGACCAGGGGAATCCAGGCGAAAGCTATGATCCCTGATTGATGTCATTTGTTAAATCCACTTCAATCAGTGTAGAGGAAGGGGAGAAGACATGTTAAAGAAGGATTTTTAAGCCTTGAGACAATTGAGACATGGATTGTGTATGTGTGCCATTCAGAGGGTGAATGGGCAAGACAAAAGATTGAAGTGCCTTTGAACAGGGTATGGTAGTAGGTGCCAGGCGCACCGGTTTGTGTGTGTCAAGAACTGCAACACTGCTGGGTTTTTCACACTCAACAGTTTCCCGTGTGTATCAAGAATGGCCCACCACCCAAAGGACATCCAGCCAACTTGACACAACTGTGGGAAGCATTGGAGTCAACATGGGCCAGCATCCCTGTGTAACGTTTTCGACACCTTGTAGAGTCCATGCCCCGACGAATTGAGGCTATTTGGTAAATTTTCAAAAAAACGTTTTTTGCTTTGTCATTATGGGGTATTGTGTGTAGATTGATAAGGGGGGGGAAAAAACTATTTAATCAATTTTAGAATAAGGCTGTAACGTAAAAAAATGTGGAAAAAGTCAAGAGGTCTGAATACTTTCCGAATGCACTGTATGAATATAAACTCAGCAAAAAAAGAAACGTCCTCTCACTGTCAACTGCGTTTATTTTCAGCAAACTTAACATGTGTAAATATTTGTATGAACATAACAAGATTCAACAACTGAGACATAAACTGAACAAGTTCCACAGACATGTGACTAACAGAAATGTAATAATGTATCCCTCAACAAAGGGGGGGTCAAAATCAAAAGTAACAGTCAGTATCTGGTGTGGCCACCAGCTGCATTAAGAACTGCTGTGCATCTCCTCCTCATGGACTGCACCAGATTTGCCAGTTCTTGCTGTGAGATGTTACCCCACTCTTCCACCAAGGCAGCTGCAAGTTCACTGACATTTCTGGGGGGGAATGGCCCTAGCCATCACCCTCCGATCCAACAGGTCCCAGACATGCTCAATGGGATTGAGATCCGGGCTCTTAGCTGGCCATGGCAGAACACTGACATTCCTGTCTTACAGGAAATCACGCACAGAACGAGCAGTATGGCTGGTGGCATTGTCATGCTGGAGGGTCATGTTAGGATGAGCCTGCAGGAAGAGTACCACATGAGGGAGGAGGATGTTTTCCCTGTAACACACAGCGTTGAGATTGCCTGCAATGACAACAAGCTCAGTCCGATGATGCTGTGACACACCGCCCCAGACAATGACGGACCCTCCACCTCCAAATCGATCCCGCTCCAGAGTACAGGCCTCGGTGTACCGCTCATTCCTTCAACGATAAACAAGAATCTGACCATCACCCCTGGTGAGACAAAACCGCGACTCGTCAGTGAAGAGCGACGGTGGGTTTGTGCCCATAGGCGACGTTGTTGCTGGTGATGTCTGGTGAGGACCTGCCTTACAACAGGCCTACAAGCCCTCAGTCCAGCCTCTCTCAGCCTATTGTGGACAGTCTGAGCACTGATGGAGGGATTGTGCGTTCCTGGTGTAACTCGGGCAGTTGTTGTTGCCATCCTGTACCTGTCCCGCAGGTGTGATGTTCGGATGTACCGATCCTGTGCAGGTGTTGTTACACGTGGTCTGCCACTGCGAGGATGATCAGCTGTCCGTCCTGTCTCCCTGTAGCGCTGTCTTAGGCGTCTCACAGTACGGACATTGCAATTTATTGCCCTGGCCACATCTGCAGTCCTCATGCCTCCTTGCAGCATGCCTAAGGCACGTTCACGCAGATGAGCAGGGACCCTGTGCATCTATCTTTTGGTGTTTTTCAGAGTCAGTAGAAAGGCCTCTTTAGTGTCCTAAGTTTTCATAACTGTGACCTTTTAATTGCCTACCGTCTGTAAGCTGTTAGTGTCTTAACGACCGTTCCACAGGTGCATGTTCATTAATTGTTTATGGTTCATTGAGCAAGCATGGGAAACAGTGTTTAAACCCTTTACAATGAAGATCTGTGAAGTTATTTGGATTTTTACTAATTATCTTTGAAAGACAGGGTCCTGAAAAAGGGACGTTTCTTTTTTGGCTGAGTTTATATAACAGTTGCCTTGGCTACACAGCACGGTCACACTACACAGCTTGGTCACACTACACAGCACGGTCACACTACACAGCACGGTCACACAGCACGGTCACACTACACAGCACGGTCACACAGCACGGTCACACTACACAGCACGGTCACACTACACAGCACGGTCACACTACACAGCACGGTCACACAGCACGGTCACACTACACAGCACGGTCACACTACACAGCACGGTCACACTACACAGCACGGTCACACTACACAGCACGGTCACACAGCACGGTCACACTACACAGCGCGGTCACACTACACAGCACGGTCACACAGCGCGGTCACACTACACAGCGCGGTCACACTACACAGCACGGTCACACAGCGCGGTCACACTACACAGCGCGGTCACACTACACAGCGCGGTCACACAGCACGGTCACACAGCGCGGTCACACTACACAGCGCGGTCACACTACACAGCGCGGTCACACTACACAGCACGGTCACACAGCGCGGTCACACTACACAGCGCGGTCACACAGCACGGTCACACAGCGCGGTCACACTACACAACACGGTCACACTACACAGCACGGTCACACAGCACGGTCACACTACACAGCACGGTCACACTACACAGCACGGTCACACTACACAGCACGGTCACACTACACAGCGCGGTCACACAGCGCGGTCACACTACACAACACGGTCACACTACACAGCGCGGTCACACAGCACGGTCACACAGCGCGGTCACACTACACAGCGCGGTCACACTACACAGCGCGGTCACACTACACAGCGCGGTCACACAGCACGGTCACACTACACAGCGCGGTCACACTACACAGCGCGGTCACACTACACAGCGCGGTCACACTACACAGCACGGTCACACAGCGCGGTCACACTACACAGCGCGGTCACACTACACAGCGCGGTCACACTACACAGCGCGGTCACACTACACAGCGCGGTCACACAGCACGGCCACACTATAGTAGTAAAGGCCAAAATTCAATATTTTATCAAATAATGTTTTTATATATATTTCTTTATACCTAAAGGGGTCCTAGAATTCTAGTTAAAGAGAAAAGTAATCTCAAGTTTATCCATTTGGGTACAGAGTGTTAGGGCCAGAGTTGGATTTTCGTCCTCAGATACTTCTAGAAGAGACTGCCTAACATTGGCATAATTGAGGCATAATGCTTTTGTGGCTTGTGCATGGGCAGACCACCTCGTACCAGAAAGAGATTTGAGGGTTTCAATTCAACTGTTTTCATTTGGTTGTAAACCTGATTTAACAATCTGCCATCATCAAGTGGATTCGGAACAAAAGTTAAATACTGACTGCAACAAACATGAACAAAACAAATCTGTCTCAAGGCAACGGTTCACAGTACTTACCCCAGCCATATTCAGAGTATGTGCAGCGCAAGACACCCACTCTACCAATGGGGTTGATCTCTCAAGACACCCACTCTACCAATGGGGTTGATCTCTCAAGACACCCACTCTACCAATGGGTTGATCTCTCAAGACACCCACTCTACCAATGGGATTGATCTCTCAAGACACCCACTCTACCAATGGGATTGATCTCTCAAGACACCCACTCTACCAATGGGATTGATCTCTCAAGACACCCACTCTACCAATGGGATTGATCTCTCAAGACACCCACTCTACCAATGGGGTTGATCTCTCATGACACCCACTCTACCAATGGGGTTGATCTCTCAAGACACCCACTCTACCAATGGGTTGATCTCTCAAGACACCCACTCTACCAATGGGATTGATCTCTCAAGACACCCACTCTACCAATGGGATTGATCTCTCAAGACACCCACTCTACCAATGGGATTGATCTCTCAAGACACCCACTCTACCAATGGGATTGATCTCTCAAGACACCCACTCTACCAATGGGGTTGATCTCTCATGACACCCACTCTACCAATGGGGTTGATCTCTCAAGACACCCACTCTACCAATGGGATTGATCTCTCAAGACACCCACTCTACCAATGGGATTGATCTCTCAAGACACCCACTCTACCAATAGGGTTGATCTCTCAAGACACCCACTCTACCAATGGGGTTGATCTCTCAATACACCCACTCTACCAATGGGGTTGATCTCTCAAGACACCCACTCTACCAATGGGTTGATCTCTCAAGACACCCACTCTACCACTAGGGTTGATCTCTCAAGACACCCACTCTACCAATGGGGTTGATCTCTCAAGACACCCACTCTACCAATGGGGTTGATCTCTCAAGACACCCACTCTACCAATGGGGTTGATCTCTCAAGACACCCACTCTACCAATGGGTTTATTGCAGGCCTTTGGTTGTCGTTGTCCTTTGTGTCTTTGTGTTGTGCAGAAAAATAACCAGTCAGTTTGGTTATTTTTCGTTTATGTTCTTGCTCATACTGTTGTTTTATTTTCTGTTGTTTTATTTTCTGTTGTTTTATTTTCTGGGCCCCACTTAGGCCACTCTCACTTTTTCCCACAATTTTCAGTAGCCAGGACATTTTCAATAGCCAGGACATTTTCAATAGCCAGGACATTTTCAATAGCCAGGACATTTTCAATAGCCAGGACATTTTCATAGCCAGGACATTTTCGTAGCCAGGACATTTTCAATAGCCAGGACATTTTCGTAGTCAGGACATTTTCATAGCCAGGAAATTTTCAATAGCAGAACATTTTCAGTAGCCAGGACATTTTCGTAGCCAGGACATTTTCAATAGCCAGGACATTTTCAATAGCCAGGACATTTTCGTAGTCAGGACATTTTCAATAGCCGGGCCAGCTAGCAAGATTTTTGTAACCACGTTACATCACGTACACCAGTGGAGGCTCCTCAGAGGAGGAAGGGGAGGACCATCCTCCTCAGTGAATTTGATAAAAATAGAAATAGTGAAAAACATTACAGTTATCATTTTTTTTTAGATAAAACTATACTAAATATATTTAAACAGAGTGGGTAGCTATGTTAGCTAGCTGGCTATGGCTATCCAACACTGGAACTCTTCCAAGTCAAGGTAAGCTTTTGGTTTTATTAATTTATTGCCACCGGGGCCCGCTGGTCTAACTGCTAAACTGCTTGCTGACTGTACTGCATGATTGTAGAGGGTTTATTAATGCGTTAGTTCTAGTAGCTATGTTAACTATGACGTTAGCTAATAATGGTGACAACGATGTAGGCTGTGTGTAACGGTTAGCGGTTATGATATGACAGTTCGGCTTGGAAAGGTTTTTTCGCCTGATCACAGACAGCTGATGTGTTGTGCAGTGAAGTCCACAAGCGAAGGGAAAAGGTGAGAGGATGAGAGCGCGTAGATGCGAGAAGGAATTATACAATGAGCAAAATGATCATGCTGTTTGTATGTGGCTGCTATGAAAGTCAACTGTGTTTACGTGTGATCAGGGATGTATTCATTCCGCCGATTCTGTAAAAAAAAAAAACATTTTAAAACGGAAGCAAACAGAACAGAACTAGGACAAACATACCTGAATCTGTCCAATAGAAACTCTCGTTTACAACTGTTGGACTAATGATTACAGCCCAGATCAGCTAGATGCAGGCAAGATTGTGTATATACAGTAACAGTCAAAAGTTTGGACACGCCTACTCATTCCAGGGTTTTTCTTTATTTTTACTATTTTCTACATTGTAGAATAATAGTGGAAATATCAAAACCATGAAACAACACATATGGAATCATGTAGTAACCAAAGAAGTGTTAAACAAATCAAAATATATTTTATATTTGAGATTCTTCAAATAGCCACCCTTTGCCTTGATGGCAGCTTTGCACACTATTGGCGTTCACTCATTCATTCATTCTCATTTTTGAATAAACATATTGTTTGTTTGTAGAACGAGTGACACTCCTCTGGGTGTAAACTCTGTGGATTTGGAAACTAGAAGTGCTCCTGGGTAGAATGGAATCCCTTTTACTGCCACAAAGTACAGAAAATAGTGTACGGTGCAATATGTATGTCCCATATGAAAAACGTACTGAACATCAAGCAATACCAATGGGCTAATTAACAATGGGATTTTAAAAGTATTTTCTAAAGTTGATTAAAAAAAAAAAAATAATAATAATAATAATAATAATAATAATAATAATAATGATAGTGTATTATTAATATTTGTATTACAATGATTATTAATAGAAGCATTACAAATAATGTTTTTTTATTTGTATTACTGTTGTCACCATGACAACTAGTAATCAATACTAGAAATCATTACTTTTAATGCTGTTAACAGTAAATGTCAAATGCTATAATATTATTTGTGCTATAAAGGCAATTAACTTTTTTCCTTTTTTCATATTGTTAAACATGTAATGAATTTCGACTATTTTATTATTTTCTACCATCTTCATTGTGGGACTTTTATTCTGAAGGGAAATTGCCAAGATCACGGCCTTATTCTTGCTGGTGGAACGGAGGTCTAAAGGCTTTACGCTTCTTGAGTGGTTCCACTTCCACCTTGTGCAGCGCTACAAACTACCGCTGGGCCGCTCTTGACCAATCAGAGGCTGAGAAGTGTCACCGTTCGGCCAATCAGGGAAGGAGGCGAGAGGGGTTGTGGCTCGTACCCACAAATCTAGGATCAGTTTACCGTCCGCAAATGATAGTGGGGCAATCACTAGAAAAAACCGACAGAGGGCACCATTCTCTTATTTTTACACCCGAAGTCATCAATTGTTGTGGTTTTCTAGAAAGAATACCGATCAGAGTCTTCCCGACGACCTCCTATAGGCGCCACGGAGTAGGCTAGGCTATTTGGAAGTCGCCCCAAACTACTGATTAAAAGTCAGGTAACCTATTTCAATATCCCCTCTAAAATCAGTATTGGAGAAAGAGTAGGGTATTGTCGTATATGATGAATGGTGGCAATTATTGCTGTCAACAAAAGGAGTCTGCTCATACTGAACGTTGATCATAAGGTTTATTCAGACCACAAGCTTCAGCATGAGTAACAGACTCGCGAGGTCCGGAGAACGGCTCCCCAGATTGCTATGGCCGTTCTGACGTCTCATCGTTTAACCCCTATTTATAAACAATGCAAAAAGAGGGGTGACTCCCTCTTCTGGCCAATCACCAGTCTCCCCTGGGGCATCACCCTCCAAACGCTACATTTGAACTAAGATCATAAAACAACATTCTTTGTTCCTCCAAAACATTTAACAAAGGCATAATCTTCAGATACGATATTCCCCCCTTCGAGACGAAATAAACGTCTCGAAACCAAACAGAATAGGATTATGACTAGTATTGAGTATCTTTAACATTAAACCAAAAACATTCTCCTCTAGAGTGTAAATACCTTTCTATGAAATACCTGTTTATGAAGTGTGAATACATTACTATGACATATGAACAAATCTCTATGGAGTGTGAATACATTACTATGAAATATGAAGAAATCTCTATGGAGTGTAAGAGCGAAAAACTGTCCGGCAGCCATCTTTTCAGATATCCATCCATCAATCAAGACAGTAAAATTCTCTCACGGTCCCTCTGCCCCAGGCAACCACCGTCGGTACTCCAGATAACCTCATAACTCATGTAAATGCATTTGAAAGTATGATGCAACTAAACACACATGTAAGCCCCTGCAAACAAAATCCTATCCAATAACATCCATTGTACGGCTGGTCAACCCATAGGACCGTACAATGAAACTCTCCCTTCCTAGCCTCTCTGTCCCTAAACATTCACGAAATAAACAAAAACATCTAGGATCCTCCCATGTATCCAATTACATCAAACATCATTCTACAAAAATTAATCCCTGAGACTATTACACAATTATGTATTACACATGTCTATATTTCATTGCCGACACTGGAATGTAGTCCACTACACTTCATCTCCCCGTAGTCTTGACTTGGATGAATGGATTGTTGATGATGAAATCAGCCACACCCTCCTTGTTTCATCTCCTCCAGTCATATTGTCCCTTCATATTGTCTTTGTTTGAGTATTTCAATCTCCACATGTTCCCCCAAATGCCTCTGGAATGAAAAGAAAATAAACGACCAAACAGTATCTTTTGCAAAACACCCACTTTCAAATTAAACCTCAATTTCACCTAAGAATTTAAAAAATGATATATAAATGATGCATGAATCACATAAACCTATTCCCCCCTTTGATTCATAAATCATACCAACATCACCCCAATATTGAGAAAAAAATATATATATATATTTTTTTTAAATCATCAAAATGATATTTATCCATCAGTAGTCCATCCATCTTCCTCCAGATCAGGAACAGTCAACACCGGCATCTGAGTGTTGTCTCCAGGAATCACTCTCCAACCTATCTCAATATCAAAGCTTTCTCAAAGGTCAGTAACAAATTACAAACATCACACAGTGTTATCAAAGCTGAAACTAAAATCTGACCCATCACTGCCCCTACTGGCCTAATTGATCTTGCAACCAAATCTTCTCAGATCTCCCAAACACATCCCTTATAATGCATCTATAACCCCAGTGATCTTATCTGAACTATCTGGACTCAAAGTATAACTAATATTTATCAATATGATCTTCCCAAATGTTACACCATACCATGAATAAAGTCCCCCCTTCTCCCTGACCTTATCCTTCAATGATAAGCTTGAAGACTATGACATGTCGCCATGTCACCCTTTTAACCCTAGATTTAGCTGTGTCCAATGCTATCCCTCTTATAATGGCAAAACCTCATATGGAAGCTTCAACGTTAACATGTAACAAAATCCTTTCCATCCATAATGTAAGAATATATATGCTTTTATCATCCCAAACCCTCTAAATATCTCTAAAATTCCCCATAGTCAAATTGTCAGGCACAAGCTAATCTTTTAACCATCAACGTCCTGCTCTTCTTACTACCTGCTACCTAAAAAGTAACATATTTCTCATTACTACCCTTAAGGTCATGCTTATCCAAAGTTATCATATAACATCCCAATCTGATCTTCCCAGGAACACACCCCTTACCTCATATGTTTTATTAGAACAAAAACAACTTTTAGCCCTCAATGTTTCACCTGAATACTTCAGGATTCTGTTGTTACCTGCTTTTCCTTTCCCATTTAACAATTCCCATATTAATTCACTTAACCCAATTCCACCTAACCCTAGGCTTAAACCACTGTTCTGACAACGACATTATTCTATCTGTCAATGACTGTTGCTGATACCACAGTCATGACAAATCATAAGACTGAACCACACCTGATAGAGGCCGCGCGACCGTCTAACATGTCTGGTGCTGGAATCCTCAACAGACATGGACCTTCAAGATTCCTCACTGATCTTACAGAATGAGTTAATCTATCTCTAATTTCCACAACAGAAGAACGAGCGGTACTGATCAGATACCTCTCCCTGTCTGTCATCAAAATCAAAGATCTCATCCTGTCCTTTCATGATGAATCTATATTCTCTCTACTACTCTCTGTTCTCCTATTTTAACCCTATTCGTACTATCATTGACAGCACTCTCCATCCGTAACCTAAACCCCTGAGTCCTTCTTGCTAACCCCCTTTAATTTCAGAACAGTTGTTGTCGATGCCATACTCCCTACATCGTATCATTAATCCCTTCCAAAGTTACCATTAAAGTAGTTGATTTAGTTGCTGTATCAACCCTAATTACTTCTAATGCAAAAGTTCCCATTATCCTCTGTGTATTATCTACTGTTGGAGTGACTGTAATCTACTCTTCCTGACCTCCTTTGGTGACTGTGGAGGCTACAAACCTTAACTCTTCCATTATAAGCGTTACTTTATGAATTACATAGCCCTTTAACCAATAATTCTTAACCGGAACAAATTCTAATGCTTGCACTAGATAAGTACACATATTCTCCCTGACCTTTCTCTGTAACATTACGCAACATAAGTGAACAGTCACTCCTAACCCTCTTCTAAACTATACCTCCTTTTACTCCTGGTCCTGATAACAATACTTATTCTCCATAATTATCTCTCCATATGGGAGAAACGTCCCCATCCTAAACCCTAATAAGTATTTTTCCCCCTAAAATTGGTGCTGTATTGGTTCCCTTATAATCAAATGCGATATATTTATGACTTTAATACCTATCAATGTTGAAAGAGTTAACTTGCTTCTCACTGTTGTTATAATAGACTGAAGTGTGAATGTCCTTAGTTACTCCTAGTTTTTCCCCCAATATAAAAGTTGTCTTTGCTTGTCCTTCCATCTATCACCACTAGTGTCACTTTTTCCCCAAATCTCAGTCCTTTCTCTAAATCCCTGACTTTCAAACTTTTGATTACACAAAATACACCCATAATTACCTTGATCTCCCTGCTGGGAACTGTAAATATAGATACTCAATCACCCTCAATCTTCTCTTATCATTCAGCAACACATACTTTCTCAATGCATCTGCTCCTAACCGATCTAAACTCCTACCCTATCTTCCCACTAAACTTTAAAAATGTCCTTCCTCACTGTTCTCTCTCTGTCTTACTACTAACTTTGAAACTTAGCTTACTGTCTCAGAGTTCTTTCAACCCTAATCTACTCCTAACTTATTTTAATCTAATCTTTTCTCTCATAACATTTAAAACCTTTTCCCCTGATTTTCACAAAATCCCTTACCACCAAATTTGTAGAATATGTGATTGGGAAAGTTCCCCACCTGCTTCTGACTCATTACACACAGACTTGGCAAAACGACTAAACACCTTTTAGCCTAGCCTGAAATCTCTTAGTGTAAGAATGTCACCCAGAATAAACAGTCACCCCTTTTAACTTTATTTTCCCAGACAGTGTCTAATAGACAGAACAATAGATTATCATCCTTCCTATGATATTATCTTTTTTTTTAAACAAATGATTCCCAAAAACCCAGTCGTCTAGTGTACATCTTATTGTAAACTTCAATTTAAACAATACATCTCTTCCCAACACTGCCATAACAGTATCTTCTAATATTAGTATTTTAAGAGTAAGTAACTGTTTTACTACCTCAAATCCCTATCCTAATTCGTTATCAATTAGTGAGATGTTTAACCTCTTTAGGCTGAACCCAAATAAGTTTTTCCCCTATTCACTATCACTTCTAATGGCCGGTTGTTTCAACTGTTAGCTATTTTCTCTTCTTCTCTAATCGATGCTCTCAGCGGACACCCCCCTTCGTCTCTTCTAGGCACTAACAGGTGATCTTGAATTGCCCCTGTATCTTCCTTAAAAATGTTCTCTGTTCTTCCTCCTGACTTGTTGCATTAACAGGTAAAGTACCCAATCTGTCCATAATTATATCAATCTTCTGAAAGTTGCTGAAAGTGTAGCTGAAATATTCCTCCTTCTTCTTTGTTCTTCTCCCTCTCCAATTCTGTGTCTGTCCAGAAACTGGCGGTCGATATGGAGCATCTGGTCCCCCCTTGGCTGGTATAATTGCCTTTGATATTGTTCAGTTGAAGCTGTAACAGTGATTGTTGATTTGGTTCACCCTGATTCTTCATCACACAAGCTTCTCTTCTCCACCAGTTGTATGATTGACTTCTCAGAGTTTCTTCGTCCTGTTCTTTGTTGTTGACATATCAGGATTCTTCAAAAGCTTATATTTTAAGTTCTGTCCTCCAAATATCGTCTTCCATCATCTTCTTACTTTTCTTCAGCATCTTTGCCTCAATGTATTCTTCTTCTCCTCCAATTCTTGGGATTAAAAATGTTCTCCGCAGGTTTTCTCCTTGTCTCTTCTGTATCTTCAGCGTCTCGAGCTGTTCCTCTAGCTCCCTTACCTCTCCCAAAGTCGTCTCTTCCTCCAGGCCTGATACGCCTCGGTCTATATCTCCTATTTCTTCTTTGCCAGTCATTGGAGGATAAAATCCTCTTGAACATAAAACACCTTTAATCTCCAAATCTTCATCGCTTTCTTCATCAGAACTCGAATCTCTGGTCTCCTTCGTTTCTCTCTTGCCAACTTCCTTCTGATCACAAAGTCATATCCACCCATAACCTCTTCATCATCACTCTCATCTTCATCATCCTCCTCTTCTTTAAGTTCCCAGACATCTCGGTTTTCTTCCTTCTGGAGTTTTGGATTCATCTTTATCGTTGTTTCTGCTTGTATTCGTCTTCATCTCTGATGCCATAATCACCCTCCTAGATGATCCCTGAAAGCTTCCTTCTCATAAGG
Source organism: Coregonus lavaretus (assembly GCF_964263955.1). NCBI lineage: Eukaryota > Metazoa > Chordata > Actinopteri > Salmoniformes > Salmonidae > Coregonus > Coregonus lavaretus. Next base: position 35,919 of record NW_028161247.1, read on the forward strand.
TGGGTGTCTTTTTGCTGAATCCGTATGTGAGAAAGGTGTACTAACTTCTGCCATTAGTTTCTCCTAACACATCAACCCTTTCATATTCCTTTATTGTGAACTATCTTATTTTAGACTGTATAGCCTAAGGCTTCCCCCCTTAAATTATTAATATAACCCTAACAACCCCCAAAAAAAAAAAAAAAAAAAAGCAAATATGAATATTAAAAAATTCAATTAAATGCCTTATTCAAAAACCCTTTAATTAAAAATAAAAACCAATTAAAAACTCAATTAAAAATTATGAATAATTTAAAACCAATTTTTTATTCCTATATCACCAATTTATCAATTAGTGTTGGCTATCTAACCACAACCCATCAACTGCAAGTAAATGCAAGTTAGTCATCTTCAGACTAAAATACCCATAAACAAAGCCTGTAACCCCTTGCTCTATCAGCTCTAATTATCTTAAATTTACAGAAGAATGTCAGTCTTCGATTCCCAACACATCTGTAATCAAACCCCAGTGATACACAGAGCTCCCAAAATGCAATTTTTAATGAAATAGTATTTGCCAAGCCTATGTAAAATCGTCATAACATCACATATCTTGTTAGGATGATTTTGTGTACTAGCCTGATCTGATCCTCTCGTCTGCCTCGTCACACCTTGTCACGTGACGCACACGTCAGCCCCTTCTCTCTCTCTCTCCTCTCGTTCCATGTTCCTCTCATATTTCAAAAAAAACATAGAAACAGACAAGATTTCAACAGTTACTGCAATCACTGAGTATTTCCAACCATTCAATATTCGTTCGTTCTACATTATTCACTCTAAGACTAAACTCAAAACTAAATAGATCGCTCAAAAAACATTTTTATTTTAATCCGTCTTTAATTTAATTCATTATACTTCGCCAACATATATTTAATTTATAAATTCAATAGGTTACAAAACAAGTTTCATCTTTAACCAATCGCAGTTTAAACTAGAATCATCGTGCTAAAATTTCTCCTCTGTCTATTTTCCCTTGCAGGGTAACGCCAAATGGGACCTATGACCTTAAGCCACCATTTTGTTTTGTAGGCTTAGCCCAACCTCATTTCGTAGTTTTTAGCCCCATAAAATCAACACGTGTCCTAATCTCGTGTCATAAACTCCCCCTTTCTGTAGGGTAGTATCGCAAAATTAAACGCATGCGCACAACCATTCAAAAATCCCTTCTCACCGTGGAAGGAAGATTTTCTATTCTCTCTCCCCAAACAGACAGAATAACAGCCCAGCTGTAACTTCCCTTTTCCCCTTATAGTCAAACAACATTTAACAGCGCTCACAAAACATATAACCTGACTTAAACACAGAGACAAATTTAAGAGACTTTAATCCATCGCAATGGAATCTCTAAGGATACGTTAGCATGTAGCACACAACACAATTAGCCTTAGCCTTAGCCACGATGTACCATGTAGCATGGAACACACTCCCATTTAGCCGACATTAGCCTTAGCCTCTAGCTAACTGCGGCCTACCCAGCCCTAAGTAGCCTGCACTGCCCTATCAATTTTAAACATATTTATCCTACCGTTTTTGCTACCGGGACTAATGACCATTACACCGAGAAATCAGACCCAATCAAACGCCCCGTCGGACGAGAGTCAAATCATAATTACAATCAGATAAACCCCATGAATCCGAGCTCTCTTTACAAAAAAGAAACCCACCGTCCACCCATTCTATCGTGTAAATGGATTGCCGGCCCGACATCTAAAATGGCCCCCCCTGGAGGTCTTAAATGGTACAGTGCCCTAAAGAATGCGCATATCTAAATTAACCAACCATTGTCACCCGTTACCAATGAAATATAACCTTATCATTGTCCATAGTTACCAATGAAATATAAATGTCTCCTACCGTTTTCCTAAATTTGTCATTGCCCATAGTTACCAATGAAATATAAATTTATGCTCTAAATCCTCATTGCCATCCGTTACCAATGAAATATAAACTTATCACTCTAAATTATCATTGTCTATAGTTACCAATGAAATAACATTTTAGCAGACTCCAGTCGACCAGCAACAACGCCACCGAGGCCAGGTCGAAATGGAACATCTCTTCAGTGTACACAAGTCATATCCAATCTAACAAACTCCGAAGCGGTAAGAACACTCACCCTTTTTTTCGGCCATGCTTCAGAGAGAGTTAGGCCGGCGGTTGACTGAAACAAGGAAGAGACGCAAACCCAGCCCCACGTTGGGCGCCATTATGTCGTATATGATGAATGGTGGCAATTATTGCTGTCAACAAAAGGAGTCTGCTCATACTGAACGTTGATCATAAGGTTTATTCAGACCACAAGCTTCAGCATGAGTAACAGACTCGCGAGGTCCGGAGAACGGCTCCCCAGATTGCTATGGCCGTTCTGACGTCTCATCGTTTAACCCCTATTTATAAACAATGCAAAAAGAGGGGTGACTCCCTCTTCTGGCCAATCACCAGTCTCCCCTGGGGCATCACCCTCCAAACGCTACATTTGAACTAAGATCATAAAACAACATTCTTTGTTCCTCCAAAACATTTAACAAAGGCATAATCTTCAGATACGATAGTATATTCTGAGGTTAAGGGCTACTTTAACCCTCAAGCCTCTTTCTATCCGTCCCTCGATCATTGCATCGATTTGTTTGTCCCTCATTCTTCTACCTCTCCAGCCATCCATGCGTTCATTCGTTCACTCACCTGTGACATTTAATGTCATGTGTTATAGGTGTGGACCACTTCACTGCACCGCCATTATAACGTAGTTTAATCGGGAAGGCTGGTCTGAATGCTTGTTTAACTTCGTCCGGTAAGCGGAACAGAATTCACGTTGTTTCCTATTCTAGTGGGAATGAATACAAAACGTATCATCATCAGCACAGCGTCTTGTTTCTCCTCCTCTTCCCCTGTTAGCCATGTGTGGAATGTCATTCACCTATTTACCTTAAAGCCTATAAGCAATGCACAATAATGCACATTTCGCAAGCTCGCTGTGTAACCTATGGGCTCACGCTTGCAATTATCACTTTCCTCCTTCTCAACCAATGGGTGTAAATCTTGGGATGTATTTATACGTCGACTTACCCATGTTCTCTCATTTGCTGTTTTGTTTTTTTCAGCAACATTTTTCCGACAGCCATCCACCTCTCCACCAACAACAACACTACCTTTTAGGCCTGTCATTGGACTGTCCCTAACCTCCATGTCAGCTGCCTAGCAACGGGCTACCCTCATCTGGCTCCGAGGAACACGCTTCGGCGACGAGGCCATACCCGAAACTAAAGTTCTATGTTGTTGTTCATTCCTTTAAGCCTGTACTCTGTTGACATGACTTACAGTCCATGGATGCGTAACAAATGGCACTAGTTTTCCCTATAGGACCCTGGCCAAAAGTAGTGCACTAGTTTTCCCTATAGGACCCTGGCCAAAAGTAGTGCACTAGTTTTCCCTATAGGACCCTGGCCAAAAGTAGTGCACTAGTTTTCCCTATAGGACCCTGGCCAAAAGTAGTGCACTAGTTTTCCCTGTAGGACCCTGGCCAAAAGTAGTGCACTAGTTTTCCCTATAGGACCCTGGCCAAAAGTAGTGCACTAGTTTTCCCTGTAGGACCCTGGCCAAAAGTAGTGCACTACATAGGGAATAGGATGCCATTTTGGATGTAAGCTATACGTCAGTGGCGGATTGTTACTAACAATGATTGATAGATTACAGTTTGATGTATTGGTTTTACATCAGTACGCTGATGACCCCACTCCCAATGTGATCAACCCTGTGAGTGTGAGTGAGAGAGAGAGAGAGAGAGAGAGAGAGAGAGAGAGAGAGAGAGAGAGAGAGAGAGAGAGAGAGAGAGAGAGAGAGAGAGAGAGAGAGAGAGAGAGAGAGAGAGAGAGAGAGAGAGAGAGAGAGAAAGCACTACTTCCTCACTAGTTCAATAATAGTAATAGATAGATCAGGGTTCTTCAAGCTCAGCATCCGTGGCTTAACATTGAGTTGATAGATGGAGAGATGGACGGATGGAGAGATGGACGGATGGAGAGATGGAGTGGATGGACGGATGGAGAGATGGACGGATGGAGAGATGGAGTGGATGGACGGATGGAGAGATGGAGTGGATGGACGGATGGAGAGATGGACGGATGGAGAGATGGACGGATGGAGAGATGGACGGATGGAGAGATGGAGTGGATGGAGAGATGGACGGATGGAGAGATGGATGGCGAGAGCGTGGTGAGAGAAAGAAAGAGATAAAAGCTTTATTTTTATTTTTATTACCGTTCTCTGTCAGCACAGCTCACACACACACAGCCCACACAGAGTGCAGTGTAAACCTTTTCGTTAAAGCTGCCATCGCTTCAGTTCACGACCTCTATTCTCAGGAGATCAAAGGACCATACAGTAAGAAGATAAAGCAGCAGGTAGTTTAACAGTTGGAATTTTTGGGAGTTGTAATTTTACACATTTTCTAGAGAGTAAATAATGAACCATTCTTCATAGGACAATAAGCTCTTGAATGTGTGTGGAAAGAGTGCAAAATCTAGTCGGTCAGTCAATCAACCAATTCATCAATCAATTGAATTAATAAATGAATAAAACATGATACAGCTGTCAGACCATTGCTTTATTCAAGTTGTCCAAACTTCATGTGGTTATTATTTTGTTATCAAATGTTCTAAAAAGGGGGGGACTGTCAGGGAGATTCGTTTTTTTTTACTGGACAAGGGGGTTAGGGGTTGATACTGGGGTTAAGGGTTGTTACTGGGCTTAGGGGTATTTACTGGACAGGGACAGACTCAACTTATAGGATGCGTCCCAAATGGCACCCTATTCCCTATATAGTGCACTACTTTAGACCAGAGAATGGCACCCTATTCCCTATATAGTGCACTACTTTAGACCAGAGAATGGCACCCCTATTCCCTATATAGTGCACTACTTTAGACCAGAGAATGGCACCCTATTCCCTATATAGTGCACTACTTTAGACCAGAGAATGGCACCCTATTCCCTATATAGTGCCCTACCTTTGACCAGTATTTATTATATAGTGCACTACTTTTGACCAGTATTCCCTATATGGCTCTGGTCTAAAGACATGCACTAGATAGGGAATAGGGTTTCCATTTGGGACACAGGCCTAGTTACACTGGACCCCTTCTCAGTAACACTGTATCAATACATAGAGAATAAAGTCACATGCGATCATCATCAGACTATATATAAAAAATAATACATTCATTATGTGAAACATAATGTCTTAAAGCTCCACATCCCTTTATTAAACATGGGGGGGGGGGGGGGGGGGGGGAACCTGTGTGTGTGTGTGTGTGTGTGTGTGTGTGTGTGTGTGTGTGTGTGTGTGTGTGTGTGTGTGTGTGTGTGTGTGTGTCAGGGTTTCTGTTAGGAAAATATGGCGCTGGACAACGTGACTGGGAAGATTTTTAATTTACCGGCCATTAGAGAAATGAACCAGACCCATATGCATTGGGTGTGTAACCCTTTAGAGCATCCACCCCCATGGTGCTCAGAATGGCAGAAATAACATTTAGATTTTATGGTAATTCATTTTAACAGAACAAGCAACTCCTCTAATGAAGCAGCCAATAAAACATCATTTTTAAACATTTGCAAAAATGCAATTCACGGGAAAACACCATTCTAAATAGTGCAACTTTCTCCTCTCTCTCCCTAAAGACCAGCCATATTGACCTCCTTTCTCTCTCTCTCTCCCTAGAGACCAGCCATATTGACCTCCTTTCTCTCTCTCTCTCCCTAGAGACCAGCCATATTGACCTCCTTTCTCTCTCTCTCTCCCTAGAGACCAGCCATATTGACCTCCTTTCTCTCTCTCTCTCCCTAGAGACCAGCCATATTGACCTCCTTTCTCTCTCTCTCTCCCTAGAGACCAGTCATATTGACCTCCTTTCTCTCTCTCTCTCCCTAGAGACCAGCCATATTGACCTCCTCTCTCTCTCTCTCCCTAGAGACCAGTCATATTGACCTCCTTTCTCTCTCTCTCTCCCTAGAGACCAGTCATATTGACCTCCTTTCTCTCTCTCTCTCCCTAGAGACCAGCCATATTGACCTCCTCTCTCTCTCTCTCTCCCTAGAGACCAGCCATATTGACCTCCTTTCTCTCTCTCTCTCCCTAGAGACCAGCCATATTGACCTCCTTTCTCTCTCTCTCTCCCTAGAGACCAGCCATATTGACCTCCTTTCTCTCTCTCTCTCCCTAGAGACCAGCCATATTGACCTCCTTTCTCTCTCTCTCTCTCCCTAGAGACCAGTCATATTGACCTCCTTTCTCTCTCTCTCTCCCTAGAGACCAGTCATATTGACCTCCTTTCTCTCTCTCTCTCCCTAGAGACCAGCCATATTGACCTCCTTTCTCTCTCTCTCTCCCTAGAGACCAGCCATATTGACCTCCTTTCTCTCTCTCTCTCTCCCTAGAGACCAGTCATATTGACCTCCTTTCTCTCTCTCTCTCCCTAGAGACCAGTCATATTGACCTCCTTTCTCTCTCTCTCTCCCTAGAGACCAGCCATATTGACCTCCTTTCTCCTCTCTCTCCCTAAAGACCAGTCCTCTGTAGCTCAACTGGTAGAGCACGGCGCTTGTAACGCCAGGGTAGTGGGTTTGATCCCCGGGACCACCCATACGTAAAAATGTATGCACACATAACTGTAAGTCGCTTTGGATAAAAACGTCTGCTAAATGGCATATTATTATTATTATTATCATATTGACATCCTTTCTCCTCTCTCTCCCTAAAGACCAGTCATATTGACCTCCTTTCTCCTCTCTCTCCCAAGACACCAGTCATATTGACATCCTTTCTCCTCTCTCTCCCTAGAGACCAGTCATATTGACCTCCTTTCTCTCTCCCTAGAGACAAGTCATATTGAACTCCTTTCTCTTCCCCTCTCCCTAGAGACCAGCCATATTGACCTCCTTTCTCCTCCCTCTCCCTAGAGACCAGTCATATTGACCTCCTTTCTCCTCCCTCTCCCTAGAGACCAGCCATATTGACCTCCTTTCTCCTCCCTCTCCTAAAGACCAGTCATATTGACCTCCTTTCTCCTCCCTCTCCCTAGAGACCAGCCATATTGACCTCCTTTCTCCTCTCTCTCCCTAGAGACCAGCCATATAAAGGGTTATTGACCTCCTTTCTCTCTCTCTCTCCCTAGAGACCAGCCATATTGATCTCCTTTCTCCGCTCTCTCCCTAACGACCAGCCAAATAAAGGGTTATTGACCTCCTTTCTCTCTCTCTCTCCCTAGAGACCAGACATATAAAGGGTTATTGAGCTCATTTCTCTCTCTCTCTGTAGAGACCAGCCATATTGACCTCCTTTCTCCTCTCTCTCCCTAGAGACCAGCCATATTGACCTCCTTTCTCCTCTCTTTCCCTAGAAACCAGCCATATTGACCTCCTTTCTCCTCTCTCTCCCTAGAAACCAGCCATATTGACCTCCTTTCTCCACTCTCTCCCTAACGACCAGACAAATAAAAGGATATTGACCTCCTTTCTCTCTCCCTAGAGACCAGCCATATAACGGGTTATTGACCTCCTTTCTCCTATCTCTCCCTAGAGACCAGCCATATAAAGGGTTATTGACCTCCTTTCTCTCTCTCTCTCTCCCTAGAGACCAGCCATATAAAGGGTTATTGAACTTTCTCTCTCTCTCTCTCTCCCTAGAGACCAGCCATTTAAAGGGTTATTGACCTCCTTTCTCCTCTCTCTCCCTAGAGACCAGCCATATAAAGGGTTATTGACCTCCTCTCTCTCTCTCTCTCCCTAGAGACCAGCCATATAAAGGGTTATTGACCTCCTTTCTCTCTCTCTCCATAGAGACCAGCCATATAAAGGGTTATTGACCTCCTCTCTCTCTCTCCCTAGAGACCAGCCATATAAAGGGCTATTGACCTCCTTTCTCCTCTCTCTCCCTTAAAACCAGCCATATTGACCTCCTTTCTCCTCTCTCCCTAGAGACCAGCCATATAAAGGGTTATTGACCTCCTTTCTCCTCTCTCTCCCTAAAAACCAGCCATATTGACCTCCTTTTGTTCTCTCTCTCCCTAGAGACCAGTCATATAAAGGGTTATTGACCTCCTTTCTCCTCTCTCTCCCTAGAAACCAGCCATATTGACCTCCTTTCGTTCTCTCACTCCCTAGAGACCAGCCATTTAAAGGGTTATTGACCTCCTCTCTCCTCTCTCTCCCTAGAGACCAGCCATATAAAGGGTTATTGACCTCCTCTCTCTCTCTCCCTAGAGACCAGCCATATAAAGGGTTATTGACCTCCTTTCTCCTCTCTCTCCCTAGAAACCAGCCATATTGACCTCCTTTCTCCTCTCTCCCTAGAGACCAGCCATATAAAGGGTTATTGACCTCCTCTCTCCCTAGAGACCAGCCATATAAAGGGTTATTGTCCTCCTTTCTCCTCTCTCTCCCTAGAGACCAGCCATATTGACCTCCTTTCTCCTCTCTTTCCCTAGAAACCAGCCATATTGACCTCCTTTCTCCTCTCTCTCCCTAGAAACCAGCCATATTGACCTCCTTTCTCCACTCTCTCCCTAACGACCAGACAAATAAAAGGATATTGACCTCCTTTCTCTCTCCCTAGAGACCAGCCATATAACGGGTTATTGACCTCCTTTCTCCTATCTCTCCCTAGAGACCAGCCATATAAAGGGTTATTGACCTCCTTTCTCTCTCTCTCTCCCTAGAGACCAGCCATATGAAGGGTTATTGACCTGCTTTCTCCTCTCTCTCCCTAGAAACCAGCCATATTGACCTCCTTTCTTTCTCTCTCTCTCCCTAGAGACCAGCCATTTAAAGGGTTATTGACCTCCTTTCTCCTCTCTCTCCCTAGAAACCAGCCATATTGACCCTTCTCTCTCTCTCTCCCTAGAGACCAGCCATATAAAGGGTTATTGACCTCCTCTCTCTCTCTCCCTAGAGACCAGCCATATAAAGGGCTATTGACCTCCTTTCTCCTCTCTCTCCCTTAAAACCAGCCATATTGACCTCCTTTCTCCTCTCTCCCTAGAGACCAGCCATATAAAGGGTTATTGACCTCCTTTCTCCTCTCTCTCCCTAAAAACCAGCCATATTGACCTCCTTTTGTTCTCTCTCTCCCTAGAGACCAGTCATATAAAGGGTTATTGACCTCCTTTCTCCTCTCTCTCCCTAGAAACCAGCCATATTGACCTCCTTTCGTTCTCTCACTCCCTAGAGACCAGCCATTTAAAGGGTTATTGACCTCCTCTCTCCTCTCTCTCCCTAGAGACCAGCCATATAAAGGGTTATTGACCTCCTCTCTCTCTCTCCCTAGAGACCAGCCATATAAAGGGTTATTGACCTCCTCTCTCCCTAGAGACCAGCCATATAAAGGGTTATTGACCTCCTTTCTCCCTAGAGACCAGTCATATAGGGTTGATTGTGGGCGTCAGGTGCTATGAGGTCTTTAAATCAGATAGATACAAACAGAATTCCTCAATCAATATTCCATAATGTCTGATCAGGTGATCACTTTGATTGATTACTGCCATAACACCATTGACCCGCAGCCTTGGTGTCGATCACTTTGATTGATTACTGCCATAACACCATTGACCTGTAGGCTTGGTGCGTGCCGGTTGTCATGTCAAATTCTCCAAGCGTGAAATAGTTCCCAATCGTTCTGATTTTGTTGTGATTGTGACATCATGTTGTAAAATGTCTCACAGCGTGAAAATAATCCCAGTTCAATAATTGTACGTGCATCTCTTTATGTGGATGGCTGAGCTCGTGCAGATGCCTCCCTCTCACACCCTCCCTCGCCCTTGATTTAGCTAGCTGGCTAACTAACTACCAAATATATGCACTGTCAATCGAAAAATCATCTTCTCACATCAACCCTCAGCACTTTGATGCGCGAGTCCAGGTATGTATATGCTGAACTCACGCCTCAACAAGCTTCTGATTGTTCAGTGTCAATACTCCTGGTCACCATTGATTTGCAGATGTGTGAAGCATATGCCCGTGCCCACAGAATCGTTTTTTCGAGGTCGAGGGAAGGTGTGAGAGGGAGGAATCTGCACGAGCTCAGCCATCCACATAAAGAGATGCGCGTGCAGTTATTGAACTGGAAAAATGTTCACGCTGTGAGAAATTTTACAGCATAACGTCACAATCAGAACAAAATCAGAACGATTGGAAACTATTTCACACTTGGAAGAATTTGACATGACAACCGGCACGCACCAAGCCTACAAGTCAATGGTGTTATGGCAGTAATCAATCAAAGTGATCGGCACCAAGGCTGCAGGTCAATGGTGTTATGGCAGTAATCAGGAGAAAGGAGGTCAATATGGCTGGTTTCTAGGGAGAGAGAGGAGAAGGGGAGGTCAATAACCCTTTATATGGCTGGTCTCTAGGGAGAGAGAGAGAGAGGAGGTCAATAACCCTTTATATGGCTGGTCTCTAGGGAGAGAGAGAGAGAGGAGGTCAATAACCCTTTATATGGCTGGTCTCTAGGGAGAGAGAGAGAGAGGAGGTCAATAACCCTTTATATGGCTGGTCTCTAGGGAGAGAGAGAGAAAGGAAATAAATACCATAGTGTCCCATTAAGTCTCACCATACCATAGTGTCCCATTAAGTCTCACTATACCATAGTGTCCCATTAAGTCTCACCATACCATAGTGTCCCATTAAGTCTCACCATACCATAGTGTCCCATTAAGTCTCACCATACCATAGTGTCCCATTAAGTCTCACCATACCATAGTGTCCCATTAAGTCTCACTATACCATAGTGTCCCATTAAGTCTCACCATACCGTAGTGTCCCATTAAGTCTCACTATACCATAGTGTCCCATTAAGTCTCACCATACCATAGTGTCCCATTAAGTCTCACTATACCATAGTGTCCCATTAAGTCTCACCATACCATAGTGTCCCATTAAGTCTCACCATACCATAGTGTCCCATTAAGTCTCACTATACCATAGTGTCCCATTAAGTCTCACCATACCATAGTGTCCCATTAAGTCTCACTATACCATAGTGTCCCATTAAGTCTCACTATACCATAGTGTCCCATTAAGTCTCACCATACCGTAGAGTCCGATAGTATACCCCATGAAAGGTCAAAACGCTAGCAACGTCCATGCGCCCAACAGCTTGGTCAAAACAATAGCCATATAGCAAAAATAATTGTTGTAGACACACTGCTGGAGACTTGCAGAAGGGACAGGAAAAGCAGCGAAGCCTTGGAAACAGTCTTTATGCGTAGCTGAGTCGCGACTGAGTTCCTCTTGCTCCTCCCCCCACATTGGGGACGGCAACAGTCTGTGTATGTATAACATCACGAGTGACATCATCAGTGGGATATGGGGGGGGGGGGGGGGGGGGGGGGGGTGGTCTAGGTCTATGATATCAAACATGCGACATCACTGTACAGTCCCTGTCCCCATGGCTTTGAGGTTGTTAGCAAGGTACTGGTAGTTAGTTAGGTAACCATGGAAACGAACAAACTACAGCCTTCTACAGTTGTGTAGTAACAGAGTCTTCAATGCCACCGGAGTCCTCTATGACATCACAAGGCCCCACCCACCCTCCTCCTAAAACCCCGCCCCTCCTCCTCCTCCCTCGAAGACGCTCTCACTGGAGTCCAGGAGGTGGGAGCTTGAGTCGGCCATATTAGAAGCACAGTGCAGGGATTGGCAAGGACAGGGAGGTGGGAGGGGCAAGGGGAGCAGAGAGTCCCTCCCCATTGGCTCGTCCGGAGGAAGTAGGAGGGCTCTGACCTGGTCAGTATGTCCGACCTGGTTCAGGTGCATCTCGCTGCGGGTCACATGACCCACCGAACCGAGGTCATATGACCCGCGACCTCTCAGGGGGCGAGCAAGCCGTCTGAGATGGTGTAGGAAGAGGAGAATGGCCCGAGGGAAAAGGGAAGGGGCGGGGCTTTGCGTGAGAACAGGAAGCCGAGGCGTTTAAAGGAGTCTGGTGTCTTATGGACGTCGCGCCGACAACCGCTGGAGACGACTCCGAGTGCGAGCGAAGGATGAGGAGACGGAGAAGGAGGAGGAAGGGAATGAAGGAAAATAGAAGAAGAAGAAGAGAGACGGAACGGTTTCCTCTCTCACCCCATTGCTCTTTGGTTTACCCTCCTCCTCCTCTTCCTCCTCCTCCGTCTCTTCCTCCTCCTCGTCTCCTCCTCCTCCTCCTCCTCCTCCTCTTCCTCCTCTCCTCCATCCTCGTCATAGATACCACTTCCATTCCTGAAAAACTCCGGACCAGAGCGGAGACGCCATATTTAGGATTTTTTTCTCCATGCTTCCTGTCGGGGTCAGAAAGGTCACACCCTTTGACCTCTTGGCTCCACTCCCCTCCTGCGAGCCCAGGGAGGGGTCAAGGGGGTCAAGGTAGGGTCAGGCCCCCCCTCGTCGCTGGTTCCTCCTCATTTCTCAGTGTGGCTCACTGCTGGAAGAGTAGTGGCGTCTGGGGGGCCGGCGGTACCAAGGAGATCTAACACCTCATAACGAAAACTAGAGATGTCCTGCTTTAACTCCTACAGTGGGGGAGGAGAGGAGGAGGAGGGAGAGAGAGGAAGGAGGGGGAGGAGAGGAACAGAGAGAGAGAGAGAGAGAGAGAGAGAGAGAGTTATTTAATAGAAAATATGTTTTGAGAGGAGGCAATGTGTTTCAACATAGAATTATGAAGAATAGAGTGGTGGGTAAGAGAGATAGAGAGAGAGAAAATGGAGAGAGGGAAAGATTAGATACATACAGTAAGAGGGAGGTAGTTGGTTTCTGAGTATGTGGATAAGAGAGATGGAAAAAGGGACAGGTAGGAAGAGATGAGTGGAGAGATGGAGAGAGGGACATGTTAGGGAGAGATGGAGAGAGGGACAGGTTAGGAGAGAAGGAGAGAGGGGCAGGTTAGGGAGAGAAGGAGAGAGGGACAGGTTAGGGAGAGATGAGTGGAGAGAAGGAGAGAGGGACAGGTTAGGAAGAGATGAGTGGAGAGAAGGAGAGAGGGACAGGTTAGGGAGAGGGACAGGTTAGGGAGAGAAGGAGAGAGGGACAGGTTAGGGAGAGATGGAGAGAGGGACAGGTTAGGGAGAGAAGAGAGAGGACAGGTTAGGGAGAGAAGGAGAGAGGGACATGTTAGGAGAGAAGGAGAGAGGGACAGGTTAGGGAGAGAAGGAGAGAGGGACAGTTAGGAGAGAGGAGTGGAGAGAAGGAGAGAGGGACAGGTTAAGGAGAGATGAGTGGAGAGAAGGAGAGAGGGACAGGTTAGGGAGAGACGGAGAGAGGGACAGGTTAGGGAGAGAAGGAGAGAGGACAGGTTAGGGAGAGAAGGAGAGAGGGACGGTTAGGGAGAGAAGGAGAGAGGGACAGGTTAGGGAGAGAAGGAGAGAGGGACAGGGTTAGGGAGAGAAGGAGAGAGGGGCAGGTTAGGGAGAGAAGGAGAGAGGGACAGGTTAGGGAGAGAAGGAGAGAGGGGCAGGTAGGGAGAGAAGGAGAGAGGACATGTTAGGGAGAGAAGGAGAGAGGGACAGGTTAGGGAGAGGAGAGAGGGACAGGTTAGGGAGAGAAGGAGAGAGGGACAGGTTAGGAAGAGAAGGAGAGAGGACAGGTTAGGAAAAGAAGGAGAGAGGGGCAGGTAGGGAGAGAAGGAGAGAGGGGCAGGTTAGGAAGAGAAGGAGAGAGGGGCAGGTTAGGGAGAGAAGGAGAGAGGACAGGTTAGGGAGAGAAGGAGAAGAGGGGCAGGTTAGGGAGAGAAGGAGAGAGGGCAGGTTAGGAGAGAAGGAGAGAGGGACAGGTTAGGGAGAGAAGGGGAGAGAAGGAGAGAGGGAGAGAGGGACAGGTTAGGACGAGAAGGAGAGAGGGACAGATTAGGGAGAGAAGGAGAGAGGGACAGGTTAGGAGAGAAAGGAGAGAGGGAGAGAGGACAGGTTAGGGAGAGAAGGAGAGAGGGACAGGTTAGGGAGAGAAGGAGAGAGGGACAGGTTAGGGAGAGAAGGAGCGAGGGAGAGAGGGATAGGTTAGGGAGAGAAGGAGGAGGGGGACAGGTTAGGGAGAGAAGGAGAAGAGGACAGGTTAGGGAGAGAAGAGAAGGGACAGGTTAGGGAGAGAAGGAGAGAGGGACAGTTAGGAGAGAAGGAGAGAGGGAGTGAGGGACAGGTTAGGGAGAGAAGGAGAGAGGGGCAGGTTAGGGAGAGAAGGAGGAGGGACAGGTTAGGAAGAGAAGGAGAGAGGGACAGGTTAGGAAGAGAAGGAGAGAGGGCAGTTAGGGAGAGAAGGAGAGCGGGACAGGTTAGGAAGAGAAGGAGAGAGGGGCAGGTTAGGGAGAGAAGGGAGAGAGGGACAGGTTAGGGAGAGAAGGAGAGAGGGGCAGGTTAGGGAGAGAAGGAGAGAGGGGCAGGTTAGGGAGAGAAGGAGAGAGGGACAGGTTAGGGAGAGAAGGAGAGAGGGACAGGTTAGGGAGAGAAGGAGAGAGGACAGGTTAGGGAGCAAAGGAGAGGGAGAGAGGGACAGGTTAGGGAGAGAAGGAGAGAGGGACAAGTTAGGGAGAGAAGGAGAGAGGGACAGGTTAGGGAGAGAGGAGAGAGGGACAGGTTAGGGAGGAAGGAGAGAGGGACAGGTTAGGGAGAGAAGGAGAGAGGGACAGGTTAGGGAGAGAAGGAGAGAGGGAGAGAGGGACAGGTTAGGGAGAGAAGGAGAGAGGGACAGGTTAGGAGAGAAGGAGAGAGGACAGGTTAGGGAGAGAAGGAGAGAGGGACAGGTAGGGAGAGAAGGAGAGAGGACAGGTTAGGGAGAGAATGAGAGAGGGAGAGAGGGACAGGTTAGGGAGAGAAGGAGAGAGGACAGGTTAGGGAGAGAAGGAGAGAGGGACAGGTTAGGGAGAGAAGGAGAGAGGGAGAGAGGGACAGGTTAGGAGAGAAGGAGAGAGGGAGAGAGGGACAGGTTAGGAGAGAAGGAGAGATGAGAGAGGGACAGGTTAGGGAGAGAAGGAGAGAGGACAGGTTAGGGAGAGAAGGAGAGAGGGACAGGTTAGGGAGAGAAGGAGAGAGGACAGGTTAGGGAGAGAAGGAGAGAGTGAGAGAGGGACAGGTTAGGGAGAGAAGGAGAGAGGGACAGATTAGGGAGAGAAGGAGAGAGGGACAGGTTAGGGAGAGAAGGAGAGAGGGACAGGTTAGGGAGAGAAGGAGAGAGGGACAGGTTAGGGAGAGAAGGAGAGAGGGACAGGTTAGGGAGAGAAGGAGAGAGGGACAGGTTAGGGAGAGAAGGAGAGAGGGACAGGTTAGGAAGAGAAGGAGAGAGGGACAGGTTAGGGAGAGAATGAGAGAGGGACAGGTTAGGGAGAGAAGGAGAGAGGACAGGTTAGGAAGAGAAGGAGAGAGGGACAGGGTTAGGAGAGAAGGAGAGAGAGACAGGTTAGGGAGAGAAGGAGAGAGGGACAGGTTAGGGAGAGAAGAGAGAGGGACAGGTTAGGAAGAGAAGGAGAGAGGACAGGTTAGGGAGAGAAGGAGAGAGGACAGGTTAGGAAGAGAAGGAGAGAGGGACAGGTTAGGAAGAGAAGGAGAGAGGGACAGGTTAGGGAGAGAGGGAGAGGACAGGTTAGGGAGAGATGGAGAGAGGGACAGGTTAGGAGAGAAGGAGAGAGGGGCAGGTTAGGGAGAGAAGGAGAGAGGGGCAGGTTAGGGAGAGAAGGATGAGAGGGACAGGTTAGGGAGAGAAGGAGAGAGGGACAGGTTAGGGAGAGATGAGTGGAGAGAAGGAGAGAGGGACAGGTTAGGGAGAGAAGGAGAGAGGGGCAGGTTAGGGAGAGAAGGAGAGAGGGGCAGGTTAGGGAGAGAAGGAGAGAGGGGCAGGTTAGGGAGAGAAGGAGAGAGGGGCAGGTTAGGGAGAGAAGGAGAGAGGAGAGAGGGACAGGTTAGGGAGAGAAGGAGAGAGGGACAGGTTAGGGGGAGAAGGAGAGAAGGAGAGAGGGACAGGTTAGGGAGAGAAGGAGAGAGGGACAGGTTAGGGAGAGAAGGAGAGAGGGAGTGAGGGACAGGTTAGGGAGAGAAGGAGAGAGGGGCAGGTTAGGGAGAGAAGGAGAGAGGGACAGGTTAGGAAGAGAAGGAGAGAGGGACAGGTTAGGAAGAGAAGGAGAGAGGGGCAGGTTAGGGAGAGAAGGAGAGCGGGGACAGGTTAGGAAGAGAAGGAGAGAGGGGCAGGTTAGGAGAGAAGGAGAGAGGGACAGGTTAGGGAGAGAAGGTGAGAGGGGCAGGTTAGGGAGAGAAGGAGAGAGGGGCAGGTTAGGGAGAGAAGGAGAGAGGGACAGGTTAGGGAGAGAAGGAGAGAGGGACAGGTTAGGGAGAGAAGGAGAGAGGGACAGGTTAGGGAGCAAAGGAGAGAGGGAGAGAGGACAGGTTAGGGAGAGAAGGAGAGAGGGACAAGTTAGGGAGAGAAGGAGAGAGGGACAGGTTAGGGAGGAGAGGAGAGAGGACAGGTTAGGGAGAGAAGGAGAGAGGGACAGGTTAGGGAGAGAAGGAGAGAGGACAGGTTAGGGAGAGAAGGAGAGAGGGAGAGAGGGACAGGTTAGGGAGAGAAGGAGAGAGGGACAGGTTAGGGAGAGAAGGAGAGAGGGACAGGTTAGGGAGAGAAGGAGAGAGGGACAGGTTAGGGAGAGAAGGAGAGAGGGACAGGTTAGGAGAGAATGAGAGAGGGAGAGAGGGACAGGTTAGGGAGAGAAGGAGAGAGGGACAGGTTAGGGAGAGAAGGAGAGAGGGACAGGTTAGGGAGAGAAGGAGAGAGGGAGAGAGGGACAGGTTAGGGAGAGAAGGAGAGAGGGAGAGAGGGGACAGGTTAGGGAGAGAAGAGAGAATGAGAGAGGACAGGTTAGGAGAGAAGAGAGAGGACAGGTTAGGGAGAGAAGGAGAGAGGGACAGGTTAGGGAGAGAAGGAGAGAGGGACAGGTTAGGGAGAGAAGGAGAGAGTGAGAGAGGGACAGGTTAGGGAGAGAAGGAGAGAGGGACAGATTAGGGAGAGAAGGAGAGAGGGACAGGTTAGGGAGAGAAGGAGAGAGGGACAGGTTAGGAGAGAAGGAGAGAGGGACAG